>NC_056725.1:1148946008-1149053508 GCF_019279795.1 Protopterus annectens | reverse complement strand
CACTGGTGTTACATGTGTTGTGGTAACATACCATCCCTGAAGGATATGATGTCTGGAACACCAATGGATGTCAACAGTTACTGACTACAGTTCTGACATTATCCTACCAACCCCACAAAAATTGACATTGTTTGAGGAACAGACCAACCATAACAGGCAAACATCTGGCCAGTTGAGAGGTACGTCAGAGGCATATCACTGTGAGATGTCAAGTCACCCAGTAAATTCATGTCCAGATGAACCCTGTCAATCTAGCAACCCTTCATGTGTATAAGAGCACTAATGACATACAATCTGTACTCAATTCTGGAGCTCTGTCCCCCATGTTGTTGGGCTGTCTCCACATGTCCTGTCCTGTGAGGTATTTCCACCTATTGTCTGTGAAGCTGTAGTCCCCACATCTCCATAATGTCCCCTGCACAGGCAAGGAAAATGGGCAGGGCCCACATGAAGGGCATCCCATATGTTGTAACTAGCATCAGTGTCCAAGCCCACACCACAATACTGTGTGAGCACCTACATAGCTTTATGGCCTCAGCAATATCTGACAGGACAACATCAACCCCCTCAAGATAGGCTGAATGCCTGTGGTGGACAGCAGCAATATACAACTACCATCATAGGTGGAACTAATTGCAGAACAGGCCAAGAAGGAACAGGTGCCTCATTGGAAGCCATGTCACCTTGTTCTGCACAAGCAAATAAGGTCACAGGTGATGTACTCTAAGGCTATCTTTGAGTGCAGACTGGAGACATCCACCAAGGCCAATCAATAGGCCTTCCAGACGTGTGTCTGCAATTCCAGAGGAACACACATATCTGCTCTGTAGTGGTGGTGGTCCATAACACCACATACACATATGCCATGTATATGCAAACTGCTGCAGACAGGTGAAGTGTAAACATCACCTTCCTGTCCCCCATAAGTACACATTTTTTTATTTATTTTTTATTTTTACATTTGTTGACCAGGCTAGTCTAACTGGATACATGTCCATTTTTAGTAGAGGCCCAGGGAGATAAGCTCCAAACTATGCTAAATAACAATATTACAAAGAATAAATGAAAAAATGAAACAGACAATAAAGAAAGAAGACCAAAAAAACACATCAGTTAAAACATTCATATAAATTTTCTTCACTGATAGTATTTCAGAAAGTCTTTTTTCCAATGTAAGCAGATGATTAGGTAAAGGGATAGACGTTTGTCTTAGAGAAAAGTAGGAAAGGTAAGATTGATTAAGGTGGTTATTGGGTATGTTCAGGATTATACCCACTAGTAAAACAGAAAGAAATACATATAAAGCTGAAATGCAGGTGCTGTAGTAGGGGGAATTTCTTATGTTATGTAATACAGGGTAGTTTGCAGGCACTAGAAGACTGAAGAAGATTAAAGCCAAAGAGCGAAGTTAGTAATCAGGTATGGTTATTGAATGAGGGTGAAAACAGTGATGCTGCAGTTGGTTTTAATCTGGGTTAGTGCATGGACATAGCCATTGTGTTTTAAGGAGTAGTTTTATTTGATTCTTGAAGAGTGGTAATGATGAAAGTAATTGTAGATTGCTGGGAAGCCTGTTCCAGATTCTCCCTACTGAATTAGAGAAGAGGGAGTCACCTGCTTTGTTAAAGGATTTCTGGATGGTTACTTGTAATTTATTCGCTGATCGAAGGGTAGTGAGTTTACTATAGGGAGAGATTAGGCTACTGAGAATAGGAGTGTTGGTGGGCTGATGTAATATTTTATGGGTGATGATAAGTTGTTGAAAAAGTAGCTGGTTTTGAAGTTCTAGCCAACCAAGCTGTTTAAGATTTAGACAGTGGTGGGTTTTAAATGGGGAGCCAGTGGCAAATCTGGTAATGTAGTTATAGAAGGTTGCCAGTTTATTAAGGTTACTTTTAGAGAGATTGGTATAAATGGGGGAGGCATAGAGGAGGGTACAGATAAGGTGGGTATGGGCAATGGTGGTTCTGGCTTCAGGGGTAAGAAAAGATTTTATTCGACAGAGAGAGCCAAGTTTTCTGTTTACAGTTTTGATAGTCATGTTAATATGTAAATCAAAGTTAAGATGTTGATCAATTGTCATGCCTAATTGTCTGGTAGTTGGGTCTGGTGCAGTGATAGTGCCGTTATTGGTCTTGACAGTGAGGTGAATAGGGGAAGACTTAAGTGTTGGGTTAAAAAGCAGTAGCTTTGTTTTTTTGGCATTTAGTAGGAGGCAACGTTGTAAGAACCAATTCTCAACTGAGCTAAATACAGTTTGAGTAATGGTTTGGTGTTCAGGAGCAGAGGGGGCTGTACATACTAGAGTAGAATCGTCTGCATATTGAATGCAGGTGGCTTGAGGAATATTTAGATGTAGATCGTTAATGAAAATAGAGAAGAGGTCCCAAGATAGAGCATTGTGGGACCCCCAAAGTAATAGGAAGATGAGTGGGAAGGTTATTGTCCCAGAGGACAGCTTGCTGTCTATGTTCTAAATAGGACTTGAACCATTGTAGTGCTTGTGAGCTGAATGAGAGAGTTTTTAGTATGTTTAGAAGTATTTGATGGTTAACCATACCAAAGGCTTTAGAAAGTTCAATAAAAAGTGCAGAGAGCTTATTATTGTTACAATGTTTGTTAATGCAGTCGGAGAAGGATAAAAGAGCAGTAGTGGTACTATGAAAAGGCCTAAAGCCATGCTGACAATCTGATAGAAGGTTATTTAGGAGAAGGTGATCAAGTAGCTGTTGGTCAAGGGCGCCCGCAGGCAGGTGCAAGGGGGTGCACTTGCACCCCCCTGGAACCGGCTGTCCAGGAGATTAATTTTCTTTAAAAAAAAAAAAAAATACTTTGGCATTCTTCTTTAAGGAAATACTTGGCATTCTTCTTTAAGAAAGGATACGGGGCCAGTCTCATAATGCATCACATCGAAATCCGACATCTTTACACGGAAGGGGCAGGAGTGTGTTTTTGTTTTGCTTAAGTTTTTAGCTATGTAAACATAGAAAAGAAATAGTTTTACATGTTCTGTTGTAAGAAAGTGTATTTATATAACTCGCTGGCTTAGCAAGTTGTGTGTTGATCGTTTTGGAAGTCCTGAAAAATCTGTTCCCATGGCTAATAATATGACTCTTCAGGTAAAATTAATATATTTTGAAGAAACTATATTAGGGAGGTGGCAAATTATCACTGTATCCAGCCACAATAGATGTATGTTTATAAACTGGATTAACGTGTGCTTTGGAATACGGGCATAGTGGATTAATGTGTAAATTTGAGAACTTTAGCTTTCTATCAACTCTTAAAAGTTTTATAGTTTCATATGGTTTTATGAGTCTAGAAGTATTGACATTTGTTTAATTTGAATGAAATTTTTTTTTCGGAGTATTTATTTGAAATGTTTTGTATTCTTTTGTTTGTCAACTGAAGACGCAACAAAACCGGTCAGATCGGTATTGCAGGCTTTAATTACTTTGTACTGTAAATGGATATAAAGAAACTGCAGGCTGCAGTGTAATGCCCGTGGGTGGTGTTTTTGTGAATAATGTAGTGTGCCCTTATGGTTATAGTTTGCTAAAGTAAGTGTTTTTAAGAAATACTAAGGGTTTTGCATGGTGAATTTAAATGCCATTCTTCTGATTTAAACATGTCATCGACTGCGTGTCCTGCTTAGTTCAGAACATGATGGGTAGTGTGCATCTTCGCCTTTCCATACCTCTCAGGTGTGTCTTACTACGAGGGCCTCTCCTTATTTTGAGCTTTTAAATGTCTGTGTTCGTCACATTTTCACATTGAAAGGATCTGCCTCACATTCAGTATTACGATTTTTAGCTTATAAACATGGTAAACAATACTAAATTAACTCCCAAGCATAATTGTATAAGCTTAAAGTAACACATATTTATTCTGTAAGCTTCTTAGCTGAAGTTGTTGGAAAGCTGGTAGTAAGTGTTCCCCATTTTGTCCATTTGTTCCACATTATGAGAGGTAGTGTTCTTTGTTTTAGAAATAGAAGGTCGAGAGCTATGCTTTACATTGAAACAGTTATTCCTGTAAATTTTAAGGAGTCTAGTATAAATCAAACGACACACCGTAGGGATACATGAAGTAGTACTTTCCTTTACTGACCACCTCTTGATTTCAGGTACATGGCAAGGCTACTGGTACTTTGTTTTTTGCTTAGTGGCAAAAATGACCTTTATGGTTTGTAGATGGTCTGACCTTTCCAAATGGGTATCACCTCCTTAAAAAAAAAAACAATATTCTAAGTGATGCTGAGGGAAAAAGTACTCTGTAGAGTATTTGTGGTTACAGAACCAGGCAGGGACAAAGACAAAAATAATCGGGAACAAAGCCCTCAAATCAGGAATACTTTATAAAGTTTAGTAGTGTTCCCTTGGAAAGTTGACAATATGGGTGGCATAGTGACGCAGCAGATGGTGGTGTTGCCTCATAGCAAGGGGTTCCCCAGTTCATCTCTCAGCTGGGATGCCTTCTGTGCAGAGTCAGCATGTCCTCCCTGTGTTCTCTTGTGTATCATCTGGATGTTCCGTTTTCCTCCCACACTTCCATAGACAATGCAGTAGGTGGATTGGGCACTCTAAATTGGCCATAGGTGGTAGTGTGGGTGCAAGTGTGTGGTGTGAAAGAACTACAGGGACAGGGCTAGCCACCTGGCAGTGTAAACCTTGGCTCTAGATGATTGTCACTGTTGAAGTGACACCTGACCTCATGTGCAAAAAACAGAAAAAAGGGGGTTGTGGATGGATGGACTTGGAAATTGACAGAATGTGAGGACATGAATTGATATTTATTTTTTGAAGGAAACTGTAACTCTAAACTGTTGTCACTGTTTCTTGTCTGCGGTGTGCCACTGTTTTTTTTTTTAACATAATCAAATTCAGGATGTACAGAGCAAAAAAGTAAAATCCGCAACATCCCTGGACATTGGGGACACTTGAGAGTCTGTATGTTAGAAAGGGCTACTGAATGTAGTTATGTAGCCATAAATACTGGCAGTCATAAGAACAGCTCAGCAGGTGAAGGTACTGTACTGTTCTGTTTGTTTGCCTTGATAGAGGTGACATGTAGACTGGTTTTGTATGCTACCAGTTATTGTGTTGAGCTGCTGCATACACTGTCTGATGCTGATGTAGAATGTCTAGACAAGTCTGTCAGGATGTTCTGTACCCTAATGAACTCTTATTTTCTCAACTCCTTGTGGAAACACCTAATGAAACGTATTTTATGTAAAGAATGTTTTGCTTTACCTCAGGTAGGGGAGGCATCACAAACAGTTACAATTTTCAACACCATCACTTATGTCTATTTTAAGCAAATGCCTCCATGTTCTCCATAGCAACTGTCCATACTCTGTGTAAAGAACATTATTAGTTTGGCTGCTTGCATTGTTTGCATCCATGCCTTCTGATTATTGCATGATGCACATTCACATGTGTGACACTTGTAGTCAGCTGGAAAGGTAATCAGTTCACATAGGGCATGTGGGAAGAAATTGGGTGTTGAACAGAAACTCATGGAAACAGAGAGAGAGAGAGCATTTAGACTGCACAGAAGGCTGACTATGTGAGAATTTAAATGGAGAATTGAGCTCTGTCAGACATATCGGGTCTAACTGCTTAACCATTAAGTACTCTTGTTTTTAAACATATGTGATGTCAATATGATTCATCTCAGCAATTCAACTCCTTGACGCTATTGTGTTTTTCCTTGGAGCAAGCACTGCTACTGACCCTGTAGGATATACTTGTATTTGGTGGCAATCTGGCAAACAGCCCAAACCATAAACTGAGTCTCTGTAGCCCTTAAGCAAGTTGTCACTCTTCTGACGAGATTCTTATCTACTATGGTATCTGCTATTCTCCCTGTCTACAGCTATGCCTGTATTTTTTATTCTAGTGTGCACATGTAAATATTTTCTAAACCTTGTTTCTACATGATGATTAGAATTAATAAGAAATTTACATAAGTCGGCTTGTTTATTCTGCTTCATAATTTAGTGCTGTTAATATGTAAACATATATGATACTGCACACTTGCCTATGTGTAGCTTAAAAACACCACAATTTGATTGTAAATGTTTAGCTTCTCTGCATAGATTTCTAAAATGCCACAATTTGGTTGTGTTCAGCTTCTCTGCCCAGATTTCTGACTTTCTAGCTTAATCTCTGGTTACATATTGTATGTACCTTTTTCTTGCAGACTGTTACGTCTGTGCACATTCTTAGGAAAATAGAGTTGGCAAGTAACACATTTTGTTCTTGTACATGCAACCTTTTTGACTGGGAATTATTTTCATCATATTACAGCTTTAGCAAAGTGTTATTTTCATTGCATCTTCACACTTGTTTAGTTGCAGTGTTTTTTAAGTTGCAGGATATTTCCTTTTATGCTTCCTAAACCTGTCATGACTCCTATTCATTTTCAGTTTTTGTATCTCGCACACAGTAGACTCTGTTATGACCTTTAATTAGGACAAAGCTACTTCAGTTGCTCTGCACAAGTCATTCTCATTCTTGCATTGAATCTGTTTCCTTCAGCAAATTGTCCCCTTCTAAGTTTATATACCACATAAGGTTCTGTGTTTCATTGTAATAAACAATTTAACTCGCTGAGTTCAGTCTTTGGCACGGTTCTTCAGTAAGATGGGTGTCTTTAGGTACTGAACCTTTTGCCGTTGTGAAAAGCATGTAGTAGCTATTTGGCAGATATTTTTGTCTCACTGTAACTCTGAAACTTTTATGTTATTCCAGTGCTCTTTTCTCTCTCTCAAAACTAAAGTCAAAATGATGAACTTTCATTTTTCCCTTGTGACATGCAAAACTTTGTATACTGTACTATGTCAGTTTTCTGAGGTGCATCATTTGCATTCAAGAACAAATCTATAAATGCCCAATTTCTAGTTTTCATACAAATTACCTTGGAGGAGGTTTCTTGTGGCTGCAGTTATACTGTTTCCGAAATGGAAAAAACTAAAACAACTTATTTATAATTGTTTTTTATATCGTTAGTTACCACCTGTCCCACTTTGTGAGGGACAGTCCCTCTTTGGGCACTTGTGTCCTGCAAAACAATTGTAAAAATGGCAAATGTCCTGAGATTTTAGGACAAAATTATTTCCTATGTTTTATGTAAGAGTTGCATAAAACTGTTCTGTATCTGAAACATGTACATGTTAGAAGAAACAGAATAAGCAACTAAAATGCTACGAGAATAAGCTTTTATTTAGGCAAAAAAAGTGAAGGTCTGTCTTTTGTACTGGCCATGGGTTTGTTTTAGCCTGCAAAATCTGACGGTTGTACCAAAAATGTCCCACTTTGGGCATTTGAAAAGGTGGCAACCCTATATATTGTATAATGTTTGGTCTTTACTCATATGAATAAAAAGACTTGCAAGAATAAAAACTCAAGGTTTGAGATTGATTGCTACAAGATTTATTAGTGTATACTAAATGATTGAACAGAAATCTATAGGAAACCATAGTATATACATACACACTGGCCTGTGACCAAGATTTTAAACACCAGAATTTTGTAGATAAATGTGTCTTGTATTCATTATTAACCTTTAATTTTTATATTGATTCTGTTAGGACTTTTACATTAAGCAGACTAGTTTAGGCTTATAAGCTTCTGACTGGGATGTCTTAAGTTTGTACATGGTGCTGTTCAGTTTGTAGTGCAAAGGTATGTGTGATGTATAACTTAAACATATGCCCTAAGATACTTATAGTACAAAAGTAGTAGTATCTATGTGGAGCTGGTGGAAATTTTAAGCAGTCTGTAGGGTCCCAGAAAGGTTCTGTTCACACGTTTTGAGAGCACACTTGCTAAATAAAAGTTTGAAGTGGAATGAGGGAATTTACTTGTTTTTATTTTAGTGTAACACTGGTAGAGAACCAGCATTTAAAAGACCAGCCATGTTTGGGTGAAAGAATTAATGTGATCTTCTGCAAAAGCCCCAGTGTGTACCTTCTGGAAGACACTGTGATATTGGACTTCATCTTTGGAGAAAATAAAATTCTGGAATTGTAGTTTTGTAATGCTTTGACATAACCCCAACTTTGGAAATTGGGTGATATAGACCTGCAGTGTAAGCAGTCAGACGTGTGGGGGGTCATACCTCTCAACCCCTAAATGCAAGAAATCTGGACAAAGCCAAGGAGGGACAAAGGGCCACAAATAGGGACAGATTTTAAATGTTACTGTAAACTTAGCATAGCAGGTTATGTGTTGGTGTACATTTTCTGATGGATATGTGAACCTTGGCTCTACATGATTCACTGCTGAACTGACACCCCAACCCCATGCTCAAAAATAGAAAAGGGGTTGTGGATGGATGAAGTCTGAAACTTTAAATGTATGCCATTATTTAGTAACTTTAGTCCTCAATGACTTGCCAGAAAACCACAAATTCTGTGATGGACAGACCAAAAATATGGGGTAAAAAAAATTAAGATATTCTACAAAAATCTGAACAGTTGAAAGGAAGGTATAGAGGCAAGATTATGCTTACCTTGATAGTGGTCTAGAGTATCACTTCGTTAATGCACTTGTCATCAAAATGGAATCTTTTGTTTTCCCATATTGTTTTAAATGGTTGGTGCTTGTTCGGAGTGGGGGTTCTGTGTAACCATGAAAGGATTCAAGAGAAAAAGCTCAACACTTTAGAAGTGGACACTTTCTAAAAAATTGTTAAAGTGTAGCTAGAGTAAGAGAACCATAACACAGAACAACGTTGATTGTGTCGCGATGGTATTTTGAAGATATGTTTTACAAAGATAGTGTTGGCATTCTTAAGATGGCATACATAAAGAAAAGTGGCATGAATTGTCTAAATGGATTATGGGAATGGGAATTTTGAGGCAATGTTACAACTGTCTCATGTACACAGACAACCCTCTCCTCCTCCAAACAGGTTCAAATATATGTGAGAGATGCAACTATTTAGCCAAACTGGAGGCTGAGTTCTCTCATCTCAAAACTGGTGTAACCAGTCAGGAGGAGAAGGTAACCTCACACAACACAATTCCAGTATCACATAGTCCCACCACATCAGCGAACCAAACACATAAATACACAAAAACATACTCGGAGGCTCTAAATAAAAATCTACCTAAGCAACAGAGACCTCCAAAGCAGACATCCAAGCAAACACTACCTCAAAACAAAACACACACAACACATAACCCACAAAGTCAGTGTGCCAAGCAGCCACAGCCCTTAAGGCTGAATAACACACCTGATACTCTTGTTATAGGTGACTCTATTGTCAGACACACTGACGTCCCGCTCACCAGGCTGAATAAAGAGAAGGTCACGGTGAGCTGCCTGTCGGGTGCTAGGATCCGACACATAACGCACGCACTCAGGTCACTCCAAAGCAAATACAAATATGACTCAGTCATTGTACATGCTGGTGTGAATGACCTGAGACGTACCTCCCTGGACTACATGAAAAGAGACATAGAGGAGCTCTCTGATCATGTAGCCCAGGCTGGTATGACCCTGACCTTGAGCAGCATCTTACCCTCACCTAGAATGATGCCACAATACAAAGACAAAATGATCGATTTTAACAATTGGCTAAAATTTTGGTGTCATTCAAAGGGGATCCAGTGTCTGTCAGCCTGGGATGACATGCTCGACAAGCCACGTTGCTTCGCTAGGGATGGCTTGCACCTGTCACCACTGGGCTTTGGATATTGGCAAAGGCTCTTGCCACCCCATAGTGCCTTTTTAGGCAAGGCTCAAAAGTCAAACCCACCCCATAGACAGCACAAGGAACAAGAAACTAAGGGTAATGCTGCTAAACGCCAGAAGTCTTAACCTCAAGATGCACGCACTCGAAGCTCTCCTCAGTATGGAGAACATCGATATCTGTGCAGTGACAGAAACCTGGTTCAAGGCTCCAGAGAGCACCCCAGCACTACCAGGCTATACCTCATATCATGCTTTTCGCCCCAAAACCTGGACCGAACCACAAAAGGAGGGGAGTTTCCATATTTATCAAGGATATCCACACCTCCAGGTTAGTGGCATTGCATGAAGTATCGGAGACCATCCATGTGCAACTAACAGTGGGCAAGACTGCTTTTCAGTTTATAGCATCCTACAGACCACCCTCTCAAAGTCAGGAATCCCATTTGGCTTTCCTGAAAACATTGGAGAACATGAAGATCTCTCCGAACACCATTATATTGGGTGACTTCAACTACCCAAACATTGACTGGGAGCACTACTCAAGCCCCAGCACCTTAGCCCAAAGATTCCTGGAAATTATAAACTCAAATGCTATGGAACAACTAGTCACCACTCCCACAAGAGGGGACAACATACTAGACCTGATCATTACCAACATGGGGACTCTATGCTCCACACCAGAAGTATATCCCTCATTGGTAAGATCAGACCATAAATTAATTTCACTGGATGTCCACATCCCGACCCCACCTCCAGCCCAGAAAACCACAGTGAAAAACTTCTCAAAAGCGAACTTATCACTTCTCAAAACTGAAGTGGAATCCTTCAAGGCCCCAGGGCCAGTGGAAACTACAGCCCAAACTGCAGAATCCTATATAAATGCATTCTATGGACATCTCCAGGAATGCATGGATCATGCTATCCCAAACAAAACCAAGACCCAATCATCCAAAGGCAGGCGTCCAGTCTGGTGGACCCCTGCCATAAATAAACTGTACAACAGAAGGAGGAAGCTACTACATGATAGAGCAAAATCCCTAATAGGGAAGGCATTTCTGATCAGTACTAGCAAAAAATTATGATCCCTCATAAAATCCTCCAAGGCCAGCTTCGAGAGAAAAATTGCACAGGACACCAAAGACAATCATAAGGCTTTTTCAGTTATGTTAGAAACCTGGGATGCAACTCCCAGACTTGTTCTGAGTTGATTCTAAACGACAAAAAATACACTGAACCCACAGACATCGCCAATATCCTGGCAGACAGGTTCAGTGCAAACTTCTCCACCCCCTCCCCCCCAAAAGAGCAAGTATCTATCCCGGCAGAGGGCTGCCTCCCAAACATCTCAGATGCTCAAGTGAAGGCTGCCCTCTCCAAAGCAAAAAACACTGCTTCCATGGGACCAGATGGCGTCCCAGGTTGTGTCCTACATGAACTACAAGAGGAACTAGTCCCTCAAATAAAACAGCTATACAATCTCAGCCTCACTACAGGATATGTGCCCACAGAATGGCGTACAGCAACAGTGGTCCCACTCCACAAAGGTGGAGCCTCTACGGACCCTGGAAACTATCGCCCCATAAGCCTGACTAGCTTAGTCTGCAAGGCTATGGAGAGGATCATCATGGAGCTCATAAACAAAGACATTGGGGACCTACAGACACTAGATCCTGCCCAGTTCGGCTTTGTCAAGGGCAGATCCTGCCTTTTGAACCTGGTTGACTTCTTTGAAACAGTCACCAAAGCCATAGATGAAGGGAAGGTAGTCCACACAGCCTATCTGGACCTTGCAAAGGCATTTGACACAATACCCCACTCGGGCATCATAGATAAGCTATCCAGCTTAAATATAAACCCCTATGTCACAAGATGGGTCACAAACTGGCTCAAAGACAGAATCCACAGAGTGAGAGTTGCTGGAGCCATGTCAGACTCGAAACCGGTCACAAGTGGTGTCCCACAGGGTTCTGTCCTGGGACCACTCTTGTTCGGTATATACTTTTCCGAGGTACAGGCAAACATGGAAGGACTATGGCTCACCAAGTTTGCAGACGACTGCAAACTGGGCGCCATAATCAACTCTCCAGCTGACACAGACATCCTTCAAAAAGGTCTCACAGAGACAGATAACTGGTGCCAGCGCCATGGTTTAAAGCTAAATGCCAAAAAATGTATAGTCATACCCTTTGGCAAAAACAATGTGCCCACAAATTACCACATAGGCGAAACCCATTAAGTACAGAGAAAGTTATTAGGGACCTGGGGACCCAAGTTGATAGCAATCTCTCCTTTGAAAACCACATTGCCAAAGTGGTTAGAAAGACCTTCTACATAGCCCACCTCATCATGAAGGGTTTCACATCTAGATCAAGAGAGGTAATCGTGCCCCTTTATTCATCCCTCATCAGGCCCATCATAGAATACAATGCCCCTTTTGGGATGTACCTTACCCGACACCTGCAGCAATTAGAAAGACCCCAAAAGTATCTCACCAAGAGGATCAAGGGTCTCAAACAGATGCCATATGCTGCTTGGTTAAAAACTCCAGCTCTACTCAGTTGCATACCGCCTACTTCGAGGCGATCTATGCCTGACATACAAAGCTATGTCAAATCCAGAATTAATGGACATGCTCCACCTCAGTAAATCTAAATCCCTGAGAGCCACACGCTCGAGGGACTTGAACCTCAGCACAGAAATAAATAGAACTTGCTGGAGGGACAGGTTCATAACCCAGAGGCTCCCTTCGCTCTGGAATAGAATTCCAGTTCATGTGAGGCAGAGCACCTCACTGAATCTCTTCAAGAAGAATCTCTAAGTGGATGGGGGATCGTAGGTTTGTCCCAGGGATTACTCCCGTGTCACTATTAGACAGAGGCACAGTAAACTAAACCTTAAAAAGGGCACAGTATACTCAAATCAAGGGGTGGCGTAAGCCATACAGAATCAGGCTAGGCTTATAATTGCCCCAGGGCAGATAGCCTAGTATGAACCTATGAACCTATGAACCTATGAACCTATGATGCCAGGGCACTTCTATGGGCTAGGCTTGTAAAGGCTCCAGGGCCATTAGCCTAGTACACACCTATGAACACACCTATGAACCTAATCCATGCATGCATTGTCGTCCGCTCGCAATTTGAAATGCTTTGCACCCTGGGAAAATAAGATGCAATGTTGTCCACTTGCAATTTGAAATGCTCCATGGGAGAACAAGTCTGTGAGTTCTGCTTTGATCATTCAAATTCAATCATGTTATTTTTCGCTTCATTCAATGCTGCTTTTACTGCCAGGTCGTTCATTCAGTGCTGCTGCGTGTGTGCATTCAAAGCTGCTTTTGCTGCCAGGTCGTTCATTCAGTGTTGCCAGGTTATTCAATGCTGCTTGTGTGTGCGAATTCAATGCTGCTTGTGCTGCCAGGTCCATTCATTCAAGTGTAATGCTGCTTTTGCTGCCAGGTCATTCATTTGATTGTGTGTGTGTAAGAAATAGGTAGGGAAAGGTGTGTGTGTGTGTGTGTGTGTGTGTGTGTGTGTGTGTGTGTGTGTGTGTGTGTGTGTGTGTGTGTGCAAGAAATAGGTAGGAAAGGTATGTGTGTGTGTGTGTGTGTGTGTGTGTGTGTGTGTGTGTGTGTGTGTGTGTGTGTGTGTGTGTGTGTGTGTGTGTGTGTGTAAGAAATAGGTAGGGAAAGATATGTGTGTGTGTGTGTGTGTGTGTGTGTGTGTGTGTGTGTGTGTGTGTGTGTGTGTGTGTGTGTGTATGTGTGTAAGAGGGAGGTAGGTCTGTGTGAGTGTAAGTAAGTAAGGAGGGGTCATACCTCACAATTATCCAGATTTTTGCCTCATATTTTCGGTTTATTTCTCATAAAACTGTGTTTTTTCTTGCAAATCACTGAGGACTGAAGTCAGAAAATATTGGCAGACATTTGAGTTTTAGGCTTCATATCCTCAGAAAATGCATACGTATACAAAACTTGTTGTTCTATCCACTTTCTAAGAAGGTATGGGAATGTATGTGTGTGTCATACCTTGGAACTGTAAAGATTTTCACAGAATGTCCAGATTTTTGCTTTATATTTTTGGTCTGTTCCTCATAAAAAATATTTTTTTTCTTGATAAATCACTGGGATGAGCTAAGGATTAAAGTTACTAAATAATGACATGTATTTGGGCTTCCGACTTCATCCTTTAGAAAATGCATTCTAACACAAATCCTGTTATTATAGCAACTTTCTAAATGGGTCCCTAGTTTTGGGCCCTGGTCCCCAACATTATAACAGGCTTTGTCCAGATTTCTTGTGCTAAGAGATTGAGAGGTATAGTGTGTGTGTGTGTGTATGTGTGTGTGTGTGTGTGTGTGTGTGTGTGTGTGTGTGTGTGTGTGTGTGTGTATAAAAGTGAGGTAGCATACCCCTCAGCTGTCCAGGTTTTTGCAAAATGTCCAGATATTTGCTCCATATTCCTCCTAAAAGGATTGAAGTTGCTAAATAATAACAGATGTTTGAGTTTTAGACATCATATCCTTTAGAAAAATGCATACTAACAAATTATGTTATTTTTAGCAACCTTCTAAGTTCATGAGGGCAATATTTATAATCTGTCCCTGTTTATTTTAGGCTTTGTCCAGATTTCTTGCATTAACACAATGAGGGTTGTGTGTGTGAGAGTGTGAAATGCCCTAGTTAGAGTTAGCCGGTGGAATTTATTTTCAAGTGTATTTTTAAGGACTTCAAGGGAAGAGAAATTTACTGCTGCTCATGCTAAGCCTGTTTAAAATGTGCAACTGTTTTGATAAGCAAATGGTATCACTGTTGTGGTATAGAATTTGAAAGCAGTGTTAGTAGCACAGTAGGTAGCATATTTGCATCTTGATGTAGAGGTCTATAGGTTCTACTCTCACAGCATATAGATTTGTATTTTAAGAGGATGGGGTGCTGCAGTCCTGAGAATGTCCTCCTTTGGAGGAAATGCCTAGTAACTATGAACCAGTTTTTCAACTTGCCACCCATTCCCTATTGCAGTATACCAACTTACCATTTTTTTTTAATGTAGCATGGCAATTTATTCTTTAAGATCAGTAGGCACTGAATTTGTAGATGAAATACTGAAATATAAAGTTTTCTAGCAACAACCTTTGCATTAGTTTCAGATCTCTTTAATGTGGAATTTATTCAGATGATTTTTACTTCTGCAGAGATTCGGCATATTGATTGATATTGGTGGATTGTATGACAGAAGTTTGAGTGGCACTTTATGGTTGAAATGTTCTGAACTGGGCAGGTTGTCATCATTGGTTCATATGATTTGTTTCATTGCTTAAAGGAAAAATGTTCAGAACTATAAATTTAAAACACACTAGCAAATGGTGCTGTATTATACAAGGGATATAATTTAATTATTATATAGCATAATTAATACAGTCAGGAAGGTGAATCAAATAACTTTTGATTGGTTCTAAAAATGTGTGCAAGGAGCCTATGATTTGAAAACAGCCCAAAGGTAAACCCTGCCACTGGCCAGATGCATTTTCTTTGAATGGGAGTTTCAATGTTGTTTCAGTGAATGTGGGTTTCAAAGGTAGAGAAGTTTTAATGCTAAGTCTCTGGGTGTTAGTAAATGTCTATCAGTGTTTGTGCTATAAAATTTGAAATAAAAGTTGTAAATTAAATCCAAATATCTGTAATCATTGTAGAAGTAAAGCATAAAACAGTATGCACACTGAGAGATTTAAACAGTGTCTATGACAAATAGGGAGAAATAGTAACAGGACACTGGAATGGCTGTGTGGGCGGGGCAGCAGAGGGGGTGGGGCCGTATGGGCGGGGCTTGATTTGCACCCTCCTGCAAAAAATCCTGCGGGCTCCCTTGCTGTTGGTGGATACATTTTTCCATTAGTTTGGCTAGAGGAGAGAGTAGGGCAATGGGGCGATAGTTTGAAAGTTCGATGGAGTTACCATCTTTGTGAAGTGGAATAATGTGAGAGATTTTCCAGAGAGATGGGATAAGGCCTTCAGTAATGGTTCTGTTGATAAGCATGGAAATAGGGTAGGATAGTACGTTTGCACAATCTGCAGATATTCACCTGGTAGGAGATCAGCTGAGGGGGTACATGGTTTAAGTTTAGTAAGTAAGGTAAAGATGAGAGCTGTAGGAACTGGCTTTAAATGAAAGGGGGGTGGTATGCTAGTCAGGGTGGATGGGAGGTTAGAGTTATCAGGAGGTAAGGAGTTAGCAACAGATTGTACAGTTTCAGTAAAGCAGGTATTGAGGGCATTAGCAATCTCATTTGAAGTTTATTTGAAGTTGAGTTTAAAGAGAGACCTGCAGGGGTTGGAGTCTTGGTGTGGCCTGGGTGTAAGAGTTTATTTATAGCTGACCAGAAAAATTGTGGTTTTTGTTAATGTTTATGCTGAAGTTTAAAGTAGCAGTTATTTTTGTCAAGGAGTATTGATCTTTTAGTGGCATTTCTTAACTGTTTATAGTTCTGGGGGTCAGTTAGATTTTTAGTGATTCTCCATTTAGACCAGATCTTATTTCTTAATCAAATTTTTTGTCTAGTCTCTTTGGTGAGCCATAGATTGGTTTTGGTGCTAGTTCCTATAGTTCTAATAGGTGCATGGTATTCCAGGATTTGTAGGAATTTGGAGTTATAAAAGGATACAGCTTCATCTAGTGGAAGTTGTTTCAAGGGAGACCACTCACAAGCTTGTAGCTCAGCTTGGAAACTGACTGGATTAAAATTATTTTTGTTACGTATAGTTTTAAAGAAGGTTTGGTTGGGAATGAATGTTTTTTCCTGATTATATAAGTAAGGAAGTGATTGCTTATATCATTTGGTAGGGTATCTGCTTCATATGAGAGTGGGTGGTTATTTACAAGGATCCAGTTCAAGGTGCTTTGTTTTCCACTAGGCTTATGTATTCTGGTTGGTGAGGTGATAATTTGTGAAAAGCCATAGAGATTTATAAGGAGTGCAGGTTGAGCTGAGGTACAGGTATTCCAGTCAATGATGAAGTCATCAAGTATGATGGTTTCTTGTGAGAAGGAGGAGAAAAGCCAACAGACTATGGTTTGTAGGATATTGATGTTGTTGGCTGGAGGGATGTAGGAGCATATTTTATTAATGGACTTGTTTGCATTGATCTGGAGCTTAAGAGATAATGATTTCTGCATGACTATCAAGGGGTAGTTGTATATCTACTAAGGAAACTTGTAGACAAGATTTAAACAGACTTGCTACCCCTCCACCCTTTTTGGTTGTACAATCTAATCTTATTATATTATAACCAGGTGGGATGACTTCCTCATCCTTTGTTGCTGGTTTTAGCCAGGTTTCTGTTAGACATAGGACATCAAAGGATTGGGTGTCAAGTAGAGCATGGAGTTGGGTGATTTTGTTATTTAAGCTCTGTAGGTTAAGATGACCTATGAGTAAGGAGTTTGGGTCTTTAGTAGAGGTAAAAGGGGTTGTAGGCTGTGGTTGCTGGGGCTTTAGTGGGATGTTATTATTTGGTCCTGGGTTCGGATGAATATCTCTGTGGAGTAATGGGTGTTAGTGAAGGGTAAGTAAGAATTTTGAGGCTTTATAGACACTATTCTGAGACTTTCTGGCTTGATGGAAGGTAATATGAGCTAGCCTATGATACTTTGGGGAAAGGTAAGTAGAGGTAGAGGTGATCTTAGCATGGTTATGTGAGCTTGGTGACTCATAGGCAGTTTTTGCTTTAGAGAATGGGGGTGTTCCCTCTAGTATACATTCTCATACAAAGTAAGGTTAAACGATATAGAAAGAATTAGTATTAAAGTAGGTAAGAGAATAAGGATTGTTAGTTTAGGTTTGTGTTGTGGGTGCATTTTAAGATAGAAATATAGAATGTCAGCAAGAAATAGGGATTGTTAGGGAGATAGATTGGAGTCAGAATAGGCTATTCTGGAGGATATTGTGAAGAGTGTTTGGAATGTGGATGTGTATTCTTGCAAAGTATTAGGGGAAGATTGGATGCTAATTGGTTAATTAGGGGTAGGGGTGTGGCTTGTGATGTATAAATGTAGGAGCCAAAGAGGGTAAGAAAAAGTCAAGGAGAACAATCAGGAAGGTGTGAAGATCAGAAGGTAAATGTGTAGAGTTACAGAGGAAAGTAAGGGGGGTTTCAGAAAGAAACTAGAGGAAAAGAAGAAGGGTTGTAGGGAGAGACTGGGCTACGAGTACAGTGAAATGTGAGATAAGAACCTACTGGGAGACAAGGTAGAGGATGAGATAGACTACAGAAAGTCTAGGAGCTCAGAATCAGGAGGAGTCACTAGAGACAGGAAAGAATACAGGGCAGTTAGCTGACAGTAGGGCGCCACCTAGTGGACAGGTATGTAAATTCAGCAAGAGAACGAGAGCCCCTAAGGGGGATAAGAAGTCCCTTAAGGGGGATAAGAAGCTGGAGTATGGGATGGAGCTATCTTAGTTCAGAGTAAGACGGTAAGAGATTGGGAAGTAAGGGTAATTTAAGGTTAATAAGGAGGAGATTTGGCTGCTGGCTAACCTTGGACAGTTGCTTGTTTTACCTAGCAGAAGTATTTAGCTAGGCAATAACAGCATTAGAAGACATACTTTCACTGTATTCTTTTCTGGGACAAAAAGGATTCTCGGGGAGCGGGTTGAGTTATTCTCTGTTCAGGAGTTAATTACTTGGCTTCCAGCAGGGCACAATCAGGTATGCTAGAGCTGGGTCTAGCAGGAATTCAAAAGCTAGTACATGAAATAAATAAAGAGAAAAAAACAGTGAATGAGGCTAACAGTTCAGGAATTAGGAGATGCAAAAGAGTGAATTCCCATAGACACAAGCACCAGAGTCTCCTCAGCAGGTGAAATCCAAAAACCATAAGATGTCATCATATTTCAAATAACACATATTGCATGCAGACCTATTTAGGCACTACAGTAGTTCACAACTTGATTACTACAGTTCAGAGAAAATGTGGGCAGTTTCCAACAGCAGCTGTACAGTTCTAAAAATTCTATGTAGGTATTAACAGAGTGGGATACATTAACTTTGAAAAGTTCCAACAAATACTTAGGTGTACACATGTGCATGTACAGCACCTGCCCCCCTCCCCTCATGATCAGGAAGCAGGTCTGTAATGTCTTCTCAAAGGCAACACATAGAGGTCTCCATAGGCTTGATACTATTCCTGGCTGCATCCAACATGAACACAGGCATGGGCTCTCAGACCTATTCTGCAGTGTAGTCAACCACAGCCTGAGCACTGGTGTCATTCCATCTGCACAGAGAACAGACAGAAAGTTGATAGAAAACAGGTTATGCATTAGCACTAATGTTCAGAAGGATACAAGTCTGAAACTGAAATGTATGCCATAATGTCATGACAGCAGTTCTCAATGGCATAACTGAAAACCTCAATACTCTCCATTTAATATAGTAATATAAAATTAATATCCAATAGGTAATTAATAAAAATATACAGCTCAAATCCCCAAACCAAGATAGTGTAGTGGTCAGAGTCCCAGCTTTGCATGCAGGCATAAATAGTTCGAGTAATACAACAAGGAATCCAAATTTACATGGGAAAGCAGTGCTAAAAGTGCTATGTTCATATTAAAATATGTGGTAAGTTATTTTTGTCACCCAAAGAAGTGTAGCTGGTGTTAAATGGGTGTGTGGGTGCATATAACATGTGAAAACACCCATACAGTATAGTTACACCCTTTGCTACTGTAATGAAAGCACATACAGCAATGTCATGTAATGGAAATTATATGCACTTAAAAATGAAGTCATTAGTGTGGTATATTATGAGAATGAACTGTGAGCAATGGTTAGCAATGCTCAGCTATGCTTAGCAGGTTTAACAACACATTTCTGTTGTCCTCACCCCTCTTTCTGGGGTTTGAGTGTTCAAATTCACCTCCAAATTCTGTACAAATGTACAACTGTTGCTGTATGAGAAATGGACAGCTATGGACCTTCTGGACACCCATCCTGCACATCCGTAGCTATCTTTCATATTGTTATAACCTCTGCATGCCCCTTTTCCACCACTTTCCTATCATCCCTTTTGCTTTTCTTTTAAAGAATTAGTGCAGGTGTAAGCATGAGTAAGCGGTTGTAAGAGCAACAAAAGTACCAGACCTGCCAGATAGTGAACCCACGACCCTATGCACAATAGTCAGAGCAATGTACCACTACACCATTTCAGCTGTAAGGATTCCTGCTACTTTTTCCAACATATGCTTATTCAACAGTAGGGAAAAGATTCCATAGAATCAGTCAGGTTTCATATTTATACATATATTCACGTATATATGTATGGAGATGTATATATATATATATATATATATATATATATATATATATATATATATATATAGATAAATATATACATAATATAAATAGTGATATACATATGAAATATGCACATATACATATATATATATATATATATATATATATATATATATATATATATATATATAAATATATACAAAAGAAACTATACATATATAGAAAAACAAATATATATAGCTCCATAATATATACATATATATATATATATATATATATATATATATATATAGGTCTACCTGATAACGCCGAAAGTCCACAACGCCGATGATGAGAACACCGACACTGGAAGATCGACAACGGAGATAATCGACAGTTGAAAATCCTGATGCTGAGAACACTGACATGTTAAGGTAAGTGTGCAATAGTGATGGACTGTAGGGTTAGGGGCGGATGAAGTGAGTTAGGGTTAGGGCGCAGGTCAGATGAGTGTGCGATAGTGACAGACCTTAGGGTCAAGGTTTGGGTTAAGGTTAGTACATAGATAGTTGTGTATGTAAGGTTTATTGTAGGTTTGTAAGGTTTTTGGTGTGCTTGTCTTGTGTGTGTGCTTTTTGGACAGGGGATTTGTTTTGTTTGTTGATTGTCGGGATTGTGGTTTGTCGGGCATGTGAAGTTTCGTGTTTTTGAACTTTTGGTTTTGTGGTGTCGGTGATTTTGTTGTCGGTGTTTTAGCGTATCTGTGTTATCAGGTAGACCCTATACATATATATATATATATATATATATATGTATATATATATATATGTATATATATATATATATATATATATATATATATATATATATATATATATATATATATGTGTATATATATATATATATATATATATATATATATATATATATATATATATATATATATATATATATATGTTTTATATATGTATAGATATATATATATATATATATATATATATATATATATATAGATATATATATATATGTATATACTCATAACATGTAGTGGAGTCATACATCAGAACCATACCTACCAACCCCTTACTGCAAAGAAATCTGGTCCAAGGCTGTCCAAATGGGGGGAAAGTGGGACAAAACTAGGGACATATTTCAAATATCGCTCTTATAAATGTAGAATGTTGCCAGAGTGACAGGGTTTGTTTCAGCATACATGTTCTGAAGGATGTGAGTTCTAAAACTGAAATGTATGAAACTGAAACGTAATTCTTTATCATTTACAGTCAGAAATCCTCAGATCATTACAGTGATGTACCAGGGATATGAAAATAATGCATCTGTGGAACAGACCAGAAATATGAGCAATAAACCTGGGCATACTGCAACAATCCAGACAGTCCCAAGGTAGGTTCAGAACCCCTTAGTGCAATGATCCTGGGTCAGGCCTGACAAAGTGGGGGGGGCATGGAAATAGGGACATATCTGAAATACTGGAGTAGATAAGCTGACACAGTTGCTGCAGTAACACCCTCATGTATGTCCTAACATATATTGACTGAAATAGCATAAGTCCAAGACTTAATTACTTCCCACTAGTTAGTGACTGAAATCCTCACATCAGCCCACTGATGTGTCAGAAATACACAACAGTTATGGGGGCCTTGCAACACTTCATCCTACACATATCTGGACATAACATCACATTAGGGAAACTGCACTCAGCTGCTAAGCATGTCACCAAGCACTGTCTAAACTACAGTCAGACTGACACAACACCAACTCAGATCTGCTAGGGGGAATTACACATGTATTGGCAAATCTATCAGGCACTACAGGGATGTCACAGCACTGATAAACAGACACCAGTATGACAGTGCATACCCACAACCAATTCAACCACAGTCACAGTGACACACCAGTAAGGCAAATGAATAGTACAGTATAAGGACTGTGTGAACAAAAACATCTCAACATGTTTGCCACTCACACACTACCCCCACATATGCTGGCCCGATAGACAGTGTACTATGATGCCTGACCTGTGGTATGGGACATGTCTCAATCTGTCCCTACAAGCCTATAGACCACCAGCAACAGGAGCAGCATGCACAGGAAGATAGAAAAGGAGCCAGAACACATACATTCAAGCCCCTTCCTACACAGGCTAAATAACACTGACACAATACACTGCTACACAATCCTGACAGTCTGTCAACAATTGCCAGAAATACAAAGACTTTTCAAGTGTACGGAGTCCCACAGAATGTCCAGGCTTTCCCCTCATATATAAGGCCTCTTCCACATAACATGTCCGGCAGCCTGATACATTGCTGGGATAATGCCAGGAATGTAGGCACTAAATCATATATCATATTTGTCAACCTCTTACTGTATGACATCTGGACAAAGCCTGACATAATTGTGGGACAGATGCCCAAACAAAGGGGCATATTTGCAATATTGCTGTTATAAACTAAGAATGTTGCTGTTGTAACATGATTAGTTGTAACATATCTTTTCTGAGGGATATGAGGTCAGAAACACAAATGGACTTTAGCAGTTACTGATTGCAATCCCCAGAGTATGCTACTGATTTTCCAAAGGCAAAAAATGTCTGAGAAACATATCAAACATAGGAGCCCAAATTCTGGCCATTCTGAGGATAGCCCTACAGGTGAGAGTTATTTCACACACATAACACTGTCAAAGTTAAAATCACTCAAGAACTCCATGTCCACACAAAAGCTGTTAGACTAGCATTAATCCAAATGTATAACAGCAATACTTGCATTCTGTCCCTATGACAGGAAAGTTCTCCCCAATTCTGTTGGCCTGCCCCCATAGTTTTGGTTGTAAGAGGTATTTCCAAGTACCATCTATGATGCTGTTATTCACACACCTCCATGAACTCCTCCTCACTGGCAAGAAAAAGGGCCAACGGTCACATGACATACTCAGTGATAGGAGTGCATTGCCATGCCATTGGCTATATGAATAACAACACAGCTGTCCTGCATGCAGTTATCAAGTGGGGGACACCAATTGGTGCACAGACCATCAGCTGCTCATGAGCATTACCTACAAAAGGCAAGCTGCTGCCTAGGCAAAACAGATGTACACCCTACATCCTTGAGAGAGAGAGAGAGACAGAGAGAGAGAGAGAGAAACAGTGAAAAGAAAAAGAAAAAACAAGCAGGACATAACCACCTACACTTGAATAAAACAAACAGGTATGTCAAACAAGTAAACATGTAATGGACTGCAGTAGGGGGTATGTAAGAATGGGAAATAGGAACTGTAATATATATGTCTCAACAAGAGTTGCTGTACTGATATATTGCTGATCAGAACCTATGGCCATAGCATATGGGTCTGTCTGCAGTGACATAGATTATAAGTCAGACCCCTGAGTCACCCCAGGAAAGGATGGTTCACATATGATGACTACTGCAGTGTGTGTTGAGCAATACTGACTGTTACAATTCTAGGCCATCTACTGGGATGTCATACATATCCATATCTTACTTGTGAATACAACTACGATATACTTGATTGTGTCAGAAATGTGAGAGACCTCTACATGATACTTGCATGGTAAAAAACTGTTGCACATGTGTGTGTTGAACTGCATGTGATATACTGAGTTCATACCATTAAACTATCCAGTGTTATGCACACTGACCATATGTGTACCTCATATTTGTAGAAGTTTACTCATACAGTTATGTTATGTCTGGTAAATCACTGGCAAATCTGTAAAGACTGACATTACAACATCTCCTTCTTTTTCTTCTGGCTGTTCACATTAAGGTCACCACAGTGGATCATCTGTTGCCATTTCTGCCTGTCCTCTGCATCCTCTTCTGTCACACGAACCACCTGCATGTCCTCTCTCACCACATCCAGGAACCTTATCTGAGGCTTTCCTCTTTTCCACTCACCTGGCAGTGTCATCCTTATCATCCTTTTCCCAATATACTCAGCATCCCTCTGCAGCACATGTCAAAACTGATGTAATCTTACCTCTCTGGCTTTGTCTGAAAACTGTCCAACATGGGCTGACCCTGCCATATACACATTGCTAATCCTGTCCACCCTTGTCACAACCAGTGCAAATCCTAACATCTGTAACACTGCCACATCCAACTCTGACTCCTGCCTTTTTGTCAATGACACTGTCTCCAACCCATATAACATAGCTGGTCTCACTACCTTGCTGTAGACCTTCCCTTTCACTTTTACTGGTACTCATCTGTCACAAATCAATAATGACCCTCTTCTCCACCCTCTCCATCTTGTTTGTACTCTCTTCTTCACCTGTCCTCCACAGTCATCATTACTCTGAAATTTTGATCCCAATCATTTTTAGTCATCCACCTTTGTCAACTCTACTCCCTGCATTTTCAACATTCCACTACCCTCCCTCTCATTCACACACTGATATTCTGTCTTAGTTCTGCTGACCTTCATTCATCTCCTCTCTAGAGCATATCTCCACCTCTGTAGGGTGTTCTAAATCTGCACCTACTCTCAGTACAGATCACAGTGTCAACTGCAAACATTATAGTTAATGGGGACACCTGTATGATCTTATCTGTCAACCTCTCCATCACCATTGCAAATAAGAAAGGGCTCACAGCTGATCTCTGATGTCATCCAACCACTGTCACACCACCCTTGTACATATCCTGTACCAGTCTTCCATATATCTCTGCCACTCATGACTTCCTCATACAATACCACAACTCCCCTTCAGGCACTCTGTCATATGCTTTCTCTACATCCAGAAAGACACAAATCAACTCCTGACCTTCTCTGTACTACTCCATCAACACTCTCAGACAAATATCACATTTGTAGTGCTCTTACCTAGCATGACAACATACTGCTGACCACTACTCATCACCGCCCTGCTTAACCTATCTTCCACTACTCTTTCCCATGACTTCATGCTGTAACTGATTAATGTTATCCTTCTGTAGTTACTACAGCTCTGCACATCAACCTTATTCTTAAAATGGTACACAAACACTTTCTCTCCACTCCACATGCAACCTCTCACTTTCCAAGATATCATTAAAGAATCTGGTGAAAAACACCACTGCCATTTCCCTTAAATACCTCCCTGCTACCACAGGTATATCATGTGGATCAACAGGCTTTCCAGTATTCATCCTCTTCATAGCTATCCTTACTTCCTCCTTAGTAAGCCGTTGCACTTCCTGATTCCCCATACCCACATCATCCAACCATCTGTCTCTCATTCTCTTCATTCATCAGCCTCTCAAAGTACTCTGTCCATCCGCTCAACGCACTCTCCTCACTTGTGAATACTTTTCCCTCATTATCCTTTATCACCCTTATCTGATGAATATATTTCTTAGCTCGGTCCCTCTGTCTAGCCAACTGGTACAAGTCTTTTCATCCCTCCTTAGTGTCCAACCTGTCATACAAATCATCATATGCCTCATTGTTAGGCTTTGACACCTCTCTCTTTGCCATGCACATCATCTCCTTATAATCCTGTCTACTTTACTCATCTCTCCGACAATCCCACTTCTTCATCTCCAACCTCTTTCTCTGTATACTGTCCTGTACTTCCTCAGTCCACCACCAGGTGTTTTTGTACTCCTTCCTCCATCCACATGTCACACCAAGCACCTTTCTAGTCATCTCCCTTACTAGCTCTGCTATACCTATCCAGATATTTGATAAATTGTCACTGCCGCCCAGTGCCTGTCTTAACTCTTCCCTGAACTCCACCTCACAATCACCCTTTTCCATTTCCCACCATTTGATCCTTGGTGCTGCCCTCATACTCCTCTTCTTCTTGATCATCAATGTCATCTTACAGACCAACAGTCTCTGCTGCCTAACTACACTGTTCCCTGTCGCCACTTTACAGTCTCCAATCTCCTTCAAACTGGCCCTCCTACATTGGATATATTATACCTGTGTGCATCTCACTCTACTCTTGTATGTCACCCTGTGCTCCTCTCTCTTTTTATAGTATGTATTCACCGCAGCCATGTCCATCCTTTTTGCAAAATTCATTACCATCTCATTGTCTGCATTCCTTTGCTTAACAACATACATACCCATCATTTCCTCATCCCCTTTGTTCCCTTCACCAACATGGCCATTGAAATCTGCTGCAATCACCACTCTCTCACCCTTGGGTGCAGTCATCACCGCATCATCCAACTGACTTCACATTTCTCTTTCTCATCCATCGCATGAGCAACTTGCGTAGCATATGCACGAACAACATTCATCATTACACCATCAATTTCCAGATTCATAAACATAACTCTATCAGACAAACATCACTCTATCAGACACTCATGTCATCCTCCAAAAGCACCCTTGGCATAATGTTCCTTTACGATAACTCCTATTCCTTTTTCTCTCCCATCCACACCATGATTTCACAATTATGACCTGCCTCTGATACACCTAGCCATACTCCCCTTCCATCTGGTCTCTTGCACACACAATATATCCACCTTCCTCTGGCCATCATATCAGCTAGCTCTGTCACTATACCGGTCATACTGCCAACATTAAAAGTTCTTACCCTCACTACCACACTCCTAGCCTTTCTCCTCTCTTCCTGCCATATGAGTGTTGGACATCCACCAGGGTATGCCTGTCAGTGCAAAGGCTACTGTGCTATTGAATGACTCAAGTGTGTTACAGCAATATTAAGACAGGGTCACTAATTTTGTCCCATTGCCCCCTATGTATGTGTGATGTCCTACAGATGTCCTGTTCTAACGGGTTGAGAGGGATAACTAGGCAGCAAAAGTGTGAGTACAGTGTGCCATACTGACATAGAACAAAAATGTGTATCAGGTATTACCTGTGCACATGTCGGTATATATAGGTGTATCTGCCTGGCTCATAGCAACAGACATGAGATGCAAAATGTCAGTTAAATAAGCTGAATATGTTGTACACGTGTGTAATCTTAGTTACTGTGCATCCAGCAGAGTGACATTTCTACAGCTACTGGTTGTTGCATTGCCCTGACACAGCCATGGGTACTACAATAAGCATGATTATCTGTTTGAAACTGGAGAGGTGTCCAACTGTGTTATGACTGTGTGTCCATGCCTACTACAAACAGCTATATGAACACCAACATAGCTGTATGGACTCAGCAATACCTTACTTGTAAAACCTGCCTCCACCAAAGTAGTGGACAGCAGCAATACACAAACCACAGACTTGGTCTCTATATTGGCTGTACAGGGCAAATAAGGAGCAGGCACCAACTTGGCATTAAGTCAGCCTTTGTCTGATCAAGCATATAAGGTCACAGGTGGAGTACTGTAAGGCTAACTATGAGTACAAATTGAACACATTCACCAAAGCCAGTCACAAGGCCATCTTCACATATGTCTGCAATCTCAGAGGCAACAAACCAACCCATCCTCTAATGCTGGTCAATCAGACAACATACACACACACAACATAGCTATAGCCAACCTGCTACAGATAGGTTTAGGGCAAACATCACCCCCTGGCTCAGTATCATCATAGGTGGATATGCACAGCACCCACACCCCTCCCCTCATCACCAGTGAGCAGGTACATATTGCTTACTGAAAGGAAACAAATGTAAGTATCCATGGGACCTGATAACATCCCTGTCTGCATCCTACATGAACTCAGGCATGTGCTCCCAGCTCCATTACACACTGTAGTCACACCAAGCCTTGGCATCATCCACACCCCATCCACATGGAAGATGGCCAATGTCATCCCTCTACACAAACATGAATGAGGAGTAGAGAATTATGAAATTAACTAGCCCTCATTGTGGGGAATATGACACATCAGGACCAGCAGTGCAATGCAAGCAGATGCAGTGCTGATAGATTACAGGGTATGGTATGGTTGTGAGTGGTGGCTAATGGTATTCAATGTTGCTGTGCAGGATCTGTACATACTGTTACCAAATGTATGAGGTCCTGTGATGTGTTTCCCTTTTTATGTCTTTAGTTGCAATGTCGCATCAGCAAAGGTAAACTTTCTCAGCGGCTGAGACAAATATAATCGCAGAAGTCATACTACAGAACCATCTCATAATATTTGGCCAGAGCCAGCAACATCTGCAAGAGAGGACTGGCCTGTGGGATGACCTTGTCCACAGGGTAAAGGATGTTGTTCTGCATGCACGTACATATGAGCAGGTCCGGCATCGTCCAAATTACCTCATACGCCATAGCTAGCAAAGGGCTGCTGCAGTGCCCACGGACCGCACAGCCACAGGTGGGGGCCCAGTCATGCAGCCCCCACTGACACCCACTGAGGAGCTCCTCGGCAACCTTGGGGTATCCATCCCAGTACAACATCAGGGTATAGATCCCCCCACACATGCTGGAGGTGGGTAGTATCCAGACAATGGACGAGGAGTATGCAGGTAAGGCCCCAGTGGAGAATTCTAGACCAGTGTAGCAGACATACTTGTATTTGTAGAGTATCTACGTGCATATGTCACGTCAAATTGCAGTTGTGGATGGGGTTTTCTAATGTACAGAAGTGCACCTCTATGGTGACGGACAGCAAATTGTGTAGTATCGGGGGTTGTACTGTAAATATGCAGACATGCTGCACCCATCCTGTACCAATGCCACATGTGAATCTGCTGACAATACTTTTTTCCCACAACTGCCTATGTCTCTCTGGTCTTCATGTGGGACAGCAGCCTCAAGGTGATGAGTATGGAATTGTTCTGTTGTGGTTTGCCAATACCCTAGTCATGTGAAAGCCATGCAGTGTACACTCATAGCCATAGTGCTTTATGTGCATGCTCACTTGTGGTGGAGTTAACTGCATTGCATCACAGTGATCACCACAGGGGCCTATCTGAAGAGAATGTAACATCCCTGTAGCATGCCTCACAACCTGCCAGTGCAAGACTTCTGGACAGAGACCAACAAAATGGGGGGACAAATGGCCAAAGGTAGGGACATGTGTACTCTCATACAGTGAATATAAACAGTGTACATACCCCTGTTAAGATGCCAGGTGTTTGTGATATACATACAAATTGAGAACACAGTATGTCAGTCCACACCTTTTCCAACCTGTAATGTCACCTATGACATGTACAATTCCCTTGTAAAACCAGTCAATCTGTTGGGCACCAAATATGGAGTATAAAACCTTACAATAAGCTGGATGCATATGTGTGTACACCTTTCAAATAATATTTTATTGCAGCAACTTGTGATTTACTGACAGCATTCAGTCTGCTTTGGTACATACCTGCCATCTAGTAAAGGCACACTGAGTAACACCAAATAAGAGTCTGCTGTCCAAGTAGGATATTCATGACATTTCCTTAGTTGCCTGCAACAGCAACAGCCATGCCTTGCAGACAGCTTACAAAGCAGCAAAGGGATCTCATATTTGAAAGTTCAGTTGAGAGTAGAGTACTACATTACCACAGCATTTCATACACCATGGAACATAGTGGGGACAGTGGTCAAAAGATGGATTGAATATGGGACAACAGTGCTGTTGAAAAGAACCTGATGTCCCTCCAAAAATGATGACAAGACATGTCAAAACCTGGTCAGGGATGCTGCCAGGAGACATACAGCAACACTGAGGGAGTTACAGGAATCTCTTGCAAGTACTGGTGTTGTGTACTGCATGTGAGAACACTCTCCCGTGTTCTGCATAGTCTGGCCTATGGGGTAGGGTCAGAAGATGGAAGCATTTCCCCACACCAAAAAACATCCAGGGGAGGATACAATTTGCAATACAGAACATCAAGTCTCCCAAAGGCATGTGTGAAAATGTGTTATGGTGTAATGAGACTATGGCTCGACCTCACAGCCACAATACCAAAAGGTATGTGTGGTGCACAAGCAACATCTCTCTTAAACTGAAGACCAACATCCCCATGATGAAGCATGCTGGTGGCAATGGCCTGCTGTGGGATGCTGTTCCAAAGCCAGAACTGGGCCTGTAGTCATGGTGGTGGGAATTCTGAAAAGTTCCAAATAACACCCATGTCTGGCCCAAACCCATCAGACTTCTACAGATGGGGAGGTGTGTCAGACTTCAACATGACAAAGACTCAAAGTATACATCCAAAGCTACCTAAGAATAGCTCCACCTGAACACACTCATGGTTCTGGATTGGCCCAGCCAGAGCCTAGACCTGCACCAGATAGAAAAAAAACAGTGTGACCTGACGAGGCCTGTGCACATGAGCTGCCCTTGCAATCTGACAGAGTTGGGTGAACTTTGCATGGAAGAGTGGCCAAATAATGCCAAGCCCAGATGTGCCATTCTGATAGACACCTTCACAAGATGAGTGAATGGTGTAAGTCACTTACAAGGTGCTTCAACAAAGAATCATTTTAAGGGTGTGCACACTTATGCAACTACCATATTGTACATACTGCAGTCATTATATTTTATATGTAACACATTTGTTTGTTTATCAATTGGATTGCACAGGTCATATCTCACATGAAAGGTGGGTAACATATTTGAATGCATAATTGCGGGCTCATCTTATATATTACTAGAACATGGCATATTAATAGGGTTGTGTACACTTATCACATCCACTGTAAGCTTAGAAGGTTGGTGGTGTAAAAGGAATTGTGTCACCATACATTTGCTGCTGGTTTGAAGGTCAGACACTCAAATGCATGTCATTAATCAGTGATATCACTCCTCAGATCATCCTAGTTATGTATCATAGAAACACAGGGGTTATGAGAAACAGAGTAAACATATGAGCCAGACTTCTACATATCCTGTGAGGATCTGTACAGTTGTGAGGTATGTGATGTAGTACTTGCCACTGTGCTATACAGGTGAACAGCAATGATGTGTACATGGGTGCAGTCTGTGCTGGGGAAGGACCATCATCTACTAACACTAATCACATATGCAAGAGCTCTATATTGTTAGTTACATGTAGTAAAACTGGCTGCAATGCATGATGTTGAGGGCCGTATGTCATACATGTCACCATTTGGGTAATGTGTGGTTTGTGTAACAGATTTGTGCCACCTCACCTGTAAGTGTGTGTGTGTGTGTGTGTGTGTGTGTGTGTGTGTGTGTGTGTGTGTGTGTTTGTGTGTGTGTGTCTGTGTGTGTGTGTGTGTGTGTGTGTGTGTGTATACCAGCCAACCTTGAAGTGCAGGTATTAATGTACATATGTTGTCGTCCCCTCACAGGTGGTGATGGGGTTCAGGGTCCCTCCCACTTGGAAACTGATGTCATTATCTGTGCCGACTCTGACAATGATGATAGGAATAGTGAGGTATAGGTGGAGTTGTCAGGGGCTGAATCTGTGCCATTGGTTGGCATTCCACTCTTGCCCACACCATCGCCGCACACAGTGACAATGCTCACACCTACCCCTTTACCAGTGGCCACAGATGATAGTTGGCAGGTGGTGGCATTGAACAGGCTAGTGTGGTGGCTATGGCAGGTGTCAGTGTAGACACTGGCCATAGCCAGAGTGCAGGTGAGGTCTCACACAGGTGGATGGACAGGGGAGCTCACAGGAGGACCACTGCTCATCAAGCCACTGTCACAAGTGCCACAGCAGGTGTCACCAGATGCATGTTTTGGGCTGTCATGGATGCACAGACCCGGAGTGAATGCCACAACAGACAAATACTCAGGGTCATGGATGCAACTCTTCCTGATTTACGTGGCAACATACATGACATTTCTGAGGCCACAGGTCAAAATACTGAGGTCATGAATAGATGGTGGAGTGAGACCTTGGCAACCTCGACCATGGCATATCTGTGCTAGAGCATGCGATGGGAGATGGGCATCGGTCATGTGGACATAGGTCAGCACCAACAACAGCTGAGAGTCTATGGGGACATGCACCTTCACACTCCCGTAGTGGCAGTGATTCCAGCACTACTGAAGGAGGGGTTGCTGTCCACATCACACTGGACCAGGCCATGGGCATGTGGTCCTGCCTGGTCCTGTCAGGGGCACAGATCCAGCAGACACCAGTCACCATAAGGAAGCAGTACTGCATCTGGCCTTGGGCCTAGTGGTGCCAGTTATACCCTGGCAGAATCAGTTCCTGTGTCTGTGGCCAGAGACAGTGAACTGGACACCCTGCCATATATGGTCCACAGCTGCTCAACTTACCCCTGTCTAGAGCAGCCACATGGTGTGACTGTGTGCATACATACACACACATCTGTATCACAGGCAGGTCACCTCCAGACACACAGCACCTCTGCACAGCCCATCTATTGGATACCCCTAAAAACACACGCATTATCTCAACCGTATGGCACAGCCTAGGCCTCTGGCAAACCCACACCACACCTTGTGCATATGATGATACCTGTGCCAAATCCCAGCCATCCATACCATCAATGCAGGGACATGCTAATATGGGTCTGATGCACAAGGTGAATATAGCAAAGTGTAGCTATGTAATACTATGTAAGGTGCTGTCTGCTTGCATTTGTTATGGGTACACATACAGTCGCATGTACCTTATTAGCCAGGATGCAGTATTGCTGTTAGTACCACTGACTGAATGTTGTCTGACATTCTGTTTGTGTTCCCGGTGTCTGTGTGTCTGCAGATTCACTTCAGAAGACTGAAAACCCACAATCTCAAATTTCATAAGTCTGACACCCAAAATCCTGAAAACTCAAAATCCTGGATCCCAAAAGACTGAAAACACACAGAATACAAACACCAACTGTATTCCAGTACAAGGACACAGAGAAACAAAGACAAGACAAAGGATATTACTTTCCACTAAGCATAAGCAGGGAGGCTAGCCCCCTGTGGCCACCACACCCCTTGCTACTTAAATATATCAACTCCAGCATTGCACTTCACTGCACTAACATGAGATATGTTGTAGTATAGCAAGTTAGAAGGGAACATTACTAAGGTTACAACAGGCAGTCATGAAACATGTAATGGTATATTTGCCTTTTTTTCTGTGGAGTACAATCTCAGAGTTGATATATTTAAGTAGCAGTGGTTGTGGGGGGCACAGCCCCCCACATGGGGGGTGCAGGGGGGCTTGCTCCCCCGGCTCATACATGGTGGAAAGTAATATGCTTTGTCTTGTCTATAGTTAGTGGTTGTATCCTATGTGTTTTCAGTCTTTTGGGATTCAGGATTTTGAATTTTCACAATTTTGGGTGTCAGTCTTATGGGATTTGAGATTGTGGGTTTTCAGTCTTCTAAAATGAATCTGCGTCTGCAGTCTGTGGCCCTGCAGACATTCCCATGAGGAAGTATGGCAGAGTGGAAATACACCAACCATATCATAGGCAAAGTGCAGCTTTATATGTACATGTACCAGGTGTGTATGCATGCAACAGCATGTGAGGGACACTGTTGTCAGACAGTGTGACATTGCATACATACCCCTTGCCACAGACAGATAGCCTTCAGACATGTCAGCTCAGTGTTGTGTAGTACCACAGGCTCATAAATATAGAACAGGTTACTGCAGTACTGTCAGCAGGTCTCTCACAAGCGTAGCCATTACATTAACTGCAACAGATTCACCTGTCAACACCTGTTGGCCCTGCCATTTCTTTCCCATACACTCAACCCTGATGCTGTTGATGAGGGCATGCATGATACTGTGTGTGACAGGTTTGTGGTATGCATTCCTGAGTTCACCAGATGGAAGAGGGAGATAAAATGGTATATCCTTTGCATACACACAGTAAGGACTGACACAGGGGATGTGCACACAGTAACTTTAACACAGTTGCAATAGACAGATTAGTAAACCTACATTTCTACCTTGATGTACTGTACTACTACATACACATGACATGCCCCACATAGATTATATGCATGAGACATAACACACTACCTCTTATGACACGTAATGTTCTGAATTTCTTCATGGATTGTGAGTTAACCCATCAGGAATAGGATGCAGAGTCATGTATTGCTTCTACAAGCCTGGACAAGTGATAGTGTAGCAGACATTGTATCAGCATAATGGTTCAGTCAGGTATGATGCCTGATGCTGGCATATGTGTCACTACACTTACTGTGGCTGATTTGATAACAATATCACATACATGGGCATTGTTAAGAGACACAGACCACATATAGGTTGCAAACATCTGGATATTCCATAGACATCTGTACAGAGGACTGGTATGGTCTGCACAATGGTTTAACATGCTGCATGTGAGGCAGATGCCGTTACTATGCCATATAAAGTAATGCCATCAGAAGGTGGTAAACAGGTGTAGATGGTACACAAATCAAAATGGTATCAGGCAAATAGGGTATGATCTTCACCCAAAGACACACACACAAACACATACTTGCCACTATTGAGATGAGAACCCCTCCTTATCTAGTTATGTCTACTATAGTGTTATGCATTTATCAGACACGCTACAGATGTTACATAATTTCATCGCATCGCAAGGTACTTCTAAGTTGAATGACATCAGCAGGCCTAGTAAAGTAGGGTGATGGGAAGTTTACAGGGTGGTACACAACTCAAAATGGTATAACCCACACAGTATATGTTTCTAACACAAACAGTTGCCAGTTTTGAGATTAGAACCCTACCTATCTAGTTATTACTACTATAGTGCTGCACAGTTATCAGATGCGCCACAGAGCTTGCATGACTTTACCTCATCCCAAGGTACTTCTAAGGAGAATGAAATCAGCAGGCCTAGTAAAGTAGGGTGATGGGAAGTTTACAGGGTGGTACACAACTCAAAATGTTATAAACCACACAGTATATGATTCTCACACAAACACACACAGTTGTCAGTATTGAGATTAGAATCCCTAGCTATCTAGTTATTACTACTATAGTGTTATGCAGTTATCAGATGCACCATGGAGCTTACATAATTTCACCTAGTCCCAAGGTACCTCTAAGGTCAATGACATCAGCAGGCCTAGTAAAGTAGGGTGGCAGGAAGTTTACAGGGTGGTACACAACTCAAAATGGTATAACCCATACAGTATATGATTCCCACAAAAAAACACACACACACACACTTGCCAGCATTTAGATTAAAACCTATGCCTATCTAGTTATTTGTACTATAGTGTTAGGCAGTTATTGCATGCACTACAGAGCTTACTGGGCTGACAACTGGCCAAAGTTGCTGAGAACTGCACAGCTGAGGTAAACTGTTACAGGTGCAAGAAAGTCTGCCTTCAGTTTTTTCTCTTAGCTCTTGTTAGTTCTTTCTCTCCTGCACTTCAAATATCGTAATAGCTTTGCATTAAAACAAAACCAAAGCAAAGCAAACCAGGAAAGTGTGCAAACCAAAACTCTAATCCAAATGACAAAAGCACATGGACACCCAATTCCTGAAGAAAAACGCCACACGATAAAGTCCGAAGGATACTCTCTTTAATATAAAGTAACGCTTATATTGTACACTGCGTTTTCATCCTGCAATCTTCGTAATATCTTCTTCCCCCTCCCTTGCATCACCCAATCAGTGTTTTATTCCAATTAACTAATTAAAAAAATATTAAAAACATAAACCTCAAAATCTCATAAGAAATATTATATTCTAAAGTTAAAAATAATGTCAATATATTTTAAATAGCCTTTCAATGGTAAGACAGTAATAAAATGCTATCATTTACTTGTAAAATTAATACCAATACTTTATACATTGTAACAGATGGTACAACACAACACAAACATAAATAGAAGACAAATGAACACATCTTTACCTTAGATTTCCATCTAAAACTATGCTATTATAATGTGGCTGCTCTATGCTTTAAGACTGGTGCTAAAGAAATGTAATCATTGAGCCCTGGCTTATTAATGGCTTCCAGTCTTAGTTGCCAAAATAATTCACAAAATTCTATTGTGGTCTCCCAGGGCCCCCCCCTCCCGTGGGTCCTTGTCTATTTTCTCTATAACGTAAAACCCATACTTGGCTGAAGTACAAGTAGTGGAATGTCTGTAAAGGGCATTGTTTTCTTACATTTTTTATATAATTAAGATGTTCATAAATCCTTCTTTTAAACTTTCTGGTAGTTTTCCCTATGTAAAATGCCCCACAGCTGCTGCATACAGCAATATATACCACTCCAATGGTGTCACAGTTTACAAACCCATTAGTTTTGAGTGTTGCCCCTCTTTCATCCAAAACTAATGTTTCTCCCTGCAAAACGTGTGGGCACTGAGAACACCTCCCACATTTGTATGTTCCTGTTTTTTTTCTATTTGTGTCCCTTCCTTCTTGTTTCCAATAACTCCTTAATGTTCCTCCCCTTCCTATAGGTGAATTTTAGGGGATCTAAATTTTTTTTTCTAGGTCTGAGTACTTGCTAAACTTGTTCCAGTTATTTGAAACTATGATTCTGATAGATCCAGTATTGGCACTATAGTTTAACACATAATTAGACTTCCTATTAGTGGAATTTTTTGTTTCATTCCCTTCCTCGATCATCGCTGACGGTAATTCACCCAAAATGGGAGTGAATTTCTTCCTTCTTTCCTCCCTAATTTCTACCCTAATCTCATCAATAAGTGATAGGGGGAATCCTCTTTCTAGAAACATTTCTTTCAGTTTTTGACTTTCTATTTCAAAATCCTCGTCTTCAGAGGTCATCCTACAACTCCTAATAAATTGTCCTCTCACTATACCCCTCTTGTGCCAAAATGGATGTGCACTCGAGTAAAAGAGGTAGGAGTTGGAGAAGGTGTTCTTTCTGAAGACATTAGATTTGAATTGCTTAACTTCAGTTATCTTTTCCAGGGCCACATCAAGATATTCTAGTCTCTCCTTGGAAATAGTATGAGTGAACTTTAAAAATTCAGTGGTACTATTTATATATTCAATAAACTTGTTCAATTATTCTTCTGGTCCGGACCAAAAAATAACTATATCATCCAGGCACCTTTGGTAGTAGTTCCAATATTTGGAAAAACATGAATGTAAACTATATTTCTCCTCCCAGTTAGAAAGTACCAAATTAGCATACATGGGAGCACAACTTGCTCCCATGGCTACTCCACTAGTCTGTTTAAAAAATTCCCCCTCGAAGAAAATGAAATTGTTTGTTAACACTAGCTCCATAAGCTCTATTATTAAATCTATTGAATCATTGTCTAGGTCTACTTTGTACCTCAAAGCTTCTTCAATCCATTCTAATCCAACCCTGTGATGTATCACATTAAACAGGTCTTGGATATCTAAGGTAACAAATATCAACTCATTGCAATACAAATTGTTGTTGATACTTTTTAAGAAGTCCAAAGAGTCTTTGAGAATTCCCACTCTCCCTGTCCAAACATTTTTAAGTTTATTGTCCAAAAACTTAGCTATTGGATATGTTTTGGATCCCGTGGTAGCCACAATGGGTCTAAATGGTGGATCCTCCAAATTTTTATGGACTTTCGGGATCCCAAATATCGATGGTACTTTGGGCTTATCTATAGATAAGAAGTTGTATGTATCAAGATTAATATCTCCTTCATCCTTTAATTCCTTCAATATGAAGTCTATTTTTCTATATGCCACGTTAAGTTCATTTCTAGAGACTCTTGAATACCTATTAGTATTATTTAGCATTTCCAGCATTTTTGCTGAATATAAGATGCTATCCATTATAACAACCCCCAACCCTTATCAGGCTTCATTACCCAAATATAATGATTGTCTCTTAATGAGGTAAGTAGCAGGTTTTCATCTTTGGTGAGATTAAATTGTTTCCTTCTCCTCTTAAGACTTTCCCTAAGTTCTTTCTCCACCTGTCTTTCAAAATTCATTAATTGTAGATGAAGGGGTGGGTTGTATGTACTTTTCTTTTTGTTTTTGTTCTGAAAACTAGTCTGATTATTCCCTTCATTATACTGTTCTAAAATCAATTCCAAATTCTTTTAACGTACAAATATCTTCAAATCAATCAGGGTTCTAGAAATGTCTTCTGTGTAACTAGAGGCAAATTTAAGGCCCTTACAATAAAGATCAAAATGTGTGCTGGTAACCTCCAACCCACTATAATTGTAAATACTAAAATTATGGTACGAATATCTACTACCTTCTATAACAATATTTTCCTTATTTTCTTTGGTGGTACTTCTAAAAAAACTTGTCCCATTTAAATCTTGGCTCAAAAATGCCTCATGTTTGGGTACCCACCCCCTTGTCTTTGATAATAGTTAACCTGTCCCTCTTCTCTAATTCTCTCAGACCTTCTGGGTTCGGGAAATTCTTGGGGGTCATCTAAGTCATAACTTCTCTCCCTATTGTGATTATAGCGGTTAAAACTTTCTCCATTATCTCTTCTTCCTCTAAAGTTACTTTCATAACTTAGGGTGCCAGCTTCCAAATTGTGTGACCCTCCCTGTTGTTTATAAAATCCCTTCGTTCTAGGTTTGGGGTAACTAATTTTGTCTTTATATCCATTTATATCACGTTTCAGTTTCTTACATTTTCTTTCATACAAAAAAACACTGATTGGGTAATGCAAGGGAGGGGGAAGAATATATTACGAAGATTGCTCACTCAATGGTATATCTGATGAAGTCTTTGATGTGACAGGATGAAAACGCAGTGTACAATATAAGCGTTAGTTTATAGTAAAGAGAGTAACCTTCGGACTTTATGGTGTGGCGTTTTTCTTCAGGAATTGAGTGTCAGTGGCTTTTGTTGTTTGGATTAGAGTTTTGCTTTGCACACTTTCCTGGTTTGCTTTGCTTTGGTGTTGCTGTCATTTATGGAGACATCCGTTTCTGAACCTAGCACTCCCAATTTGGGAACTGGCACTATGAAAGGGATTAGTGATCATCTCACATGAGTTGAAGAGCAGCTCTCACAGTTGATAGCACCTTTGAGTCAACATGACAGTAATAAAGGGATTTCCAATGGAGATTCCACTGGTGTGGTTGACTTAGAAGCTAGTGGAAACCTTTCGTTACCAGGTAACCAGGAGGCGTGGTCACTTGGTGAACGTAATGGAAAGATGTCTAATATGACATCACAAGAAAACAAACCGAAGAAGATGGGTAATCCTGCTTCTGCTTGTGAGGAACGAAGAGAATGCCATCATGGGAATTTGGATTTTACCAACAGGAAGTCAACGGCTGTTAAATCAAGACAGGCAGAAATAAGGACTGATTCGAATGAAGGTGTCAGGATAGAACAGCATGGGACTAATCATTTGAATGCCAACAGAACAGGAGGACATGGTTCTGTGGAGTTGGACTGGGGTAGGGACAAATATATGATTTCCTGGCTCACAAACAACAGAGCCTTTTCAAATTTTAATTCACAAAATGAGTCCGCCAATGTTTTTAATGTTAATAGTTACAATACAAATGTGAATATGTTGTATGACAAGATGGTGAAATATAAAACTCTGTGCATAAACAATAACTACCTACAAGAATGTATCAAGAGAGGGATAGTTCCAAAGGGGTTATGTATATATAAATACCCCAATAATGTGGTAGATGGTAGTGAATTTCATTTAGAACTGTTGGAAATTTTTAATAATTGTGGGTTGAATATACTTAGGACCATCATTAAGGAAAACGGAAGGGTAATGGAGAAACTGTGATCTGACATTGAGAGAATCAACCTACTTATTGTAAATGACTTGTTATTTACCACTGAAGATGAGAAGATGAAATATATTAACATGAAAGTCAAAATAGAGGACAAATGTAGGTTTCTGTATGAAAGAAAATGTAAGAAACTGAAACGTGATATACATGAATATAAAGACAAAATTAGTTACCCCAAACCTAGAACGAAGGGATTTTATAAACAGGGAAGGTCACACAATTTTGAAGGTGGCTCCCTAGGTTATGAAAGTAACTTCAGAGGAAGAAGAGAAAATGGAGAAAGCTTTAACCACCATAATGACAATAGGGAGAGAAGTTATGGCTTAGATGACCCCCAAGAATTTTCCAAACCCAGGAGGTCTGAGAGAATTAGAGAACAAGGACCGGTTAACTATTATCAAAGACAAGGGGGTGAGTACCCAAACATGAGGCGTTTTTGAGCCCAAATTTAAATGGGATAAGTTTTTTTTAGAAGTACCACTGAAGAAGATAAGGAAAATATTGTTATAGAAGGTAGTAGGTATTCGTACCATAATTTTAGTATTTACAATTATAGTGGGTTGGAGGTTACCAGCACACATTTTGATCTTTTTTCTAAGGGCATTAAATTTGTCCCTAGTTACACAGAAGACATTTCTAGAACCCTGATTGATGTGAAGTTATTTGTACGTAAAAAGAATTTGGAGTTGATTTTAGAACAGTATAAAGAAGGGAATAATCAGACTAGTTTTCAAAACAAAAAGAAAAGTACATACAACCCACCCCTTCATCCACAATCAATGAATTTTGAAAGACAGGTAGAGAAAGAACTTAGGGAAAGTCTTAAGAGGAGAAGGAAACAATTTAATCTCACCAAAGACAAAAACCTGCTAACTTACCTCATTAAGAGACAATCATTATATTCAGGTAATGATGTCTGATAAGGGTGGGGGGTGGTCATAATGGATAGCATCCTATATTCAGAAAAAATGCTGGAAATGCTAAATAATACTAATAGGTATTCAAGAGTCTCTAGAAATGAACTTAATGTGGCATATAGAAAAATAAACTTCATACTGAAGGAATTAAAAGAAGAAGGAGATATTAATCTTGATACATACAACTTCTTATCTATAGAAAAGCCCAAAGTACCATCTATATTTGGGATCCCGAAAGTCCATAGAAATTTGGAGGATCCACCATTTAGACCCATTGTGGCTGCCACGGGATCCAAAACATATCCAATAGCTAAGTTTTTGGACAATAAACGTAAACATGTTTGGACAGTGATAGTGGAATTCTCAAAGACTCTTGGGACTTCTTAAGAAGTATCAACAACAATTTGTATTGCAATGAGTTAATATTTGTTACCTTAGATATCCAAGACCTGTTTAACGTGATACCTCACAGGGTTGGATTAGAATGGGTTGAAGAAGTATTGAGTACAAAGGGGACCTAGACAATGATTCAATAGATTTAATAATAGAGCTTATGGAGCTAGTGTTAACAATCAATTTCATTTTCTTTGAGGGGGAATTTTTTAAACAGACTAGTGGAGTAGCCATGGGAGCAAGTTGTGCTCCCATGTATGCTAATTTGGTACTTTCTAACTGGGAGGAGAAATATAGTTTACATTCATGTTTTTCCAAATATTGGAACTACTACCGTAGGTACCTGGCTGATATAGTTATTATTTTGGTCTGGACCAGAAGAATAATTGAACAAGTTTATTGAATATATAAATAGTACCACTGAATTTTTAAAGTTCACCCATACTATTTCCAAGGAGAGACTAGAATATCTTGATGTGGCCCTGGAAAAGATAACTGAAGTTAAGCAATTCAAATCTAACATCTTCAGAAAGAACACCTTCTCCAACTCCTACTTCTTTTACTCGAGTGCACATCCATTTTGGCACAAGAGGGGTATAGTGAGAGGACAATTTATTAGGAGTTGTAAGATGACCTCTGAAGATGAGGATTTTGAAATAGAAAGTCAAAAACTGAAAGAAATGTTTCTAGAAAGAGGATTCCCCCTATCACTTATTGATGAGATTAGGGTAGAAATTAAGGAGGAAAGAAGGAAGAAATTTGCCCCCATTTTGGGTGAATTACCACCAGCGATGATGGGGGAAGGGAATGAAACAAAATATTCCACTAATAGGAATAGTAATTATGTGTTAAACTATAGTGCCAATACTGGATCTATCAGAAACATAGTTTCAAATAACTGGAACAGGTTTAGCAAGTACTCAGACCTAAAAAAAATTTAGATCCCCTAAAATTCACCTATAGGAAGGGGAGGAACATTAAGGAGTTATTGGAAACAAGAAGGAAGGGACACAATAAGAAAAAAACGGGAACATACAAATATGGGAGGTGTTCTCAGTGCCCACATGTTTTGCAGGGAGAAACATTAATTTTGGATGAAAGAGGGGCAACACTCAAAACTAATGGGTCTGTAAACTGTGACATCATTGGAGTGGTTTATATTGCTGTATTCAGCAGCTGTGGGGCATTTTACATAGGGAAAACTAAAAGAAAGTTTAAAAGTAGGATTTATGAACATCTTAATAATATTAAAAAAATGGAAGAAAACAATGCCCTTTACAGACATTCCACTACTTGTACTTTAGCCAAGGATGGGTTTTACGTTATAGAGAAAATAGGCATGGACCCACGGGGGGACCCTGGGAGACCACAATAGAATTGCGTGAATTATCTTGGCAACTAAGACTGGAAGCCATTAATAAGCCAGGGCTAAATGACTACATTTCTTTAGCACCAGTCTTAAAGCTTAGAGCAGCCAAATTATAATAGTATAGTTATTAGATGGAAATATAAGGTAAAGCTGTGTACATTTGTCCTCTATTTATGTTTGTGTCGTGTTGTAACATCTGTTACAATATATATAGTATTGACATTAATTTTACAAGTAAGTAATACCATTTTATTACTGTCTTAACATTGAAAGGCTATTTAAAATATATTGACATTATTTTTAACTTTAGAATATAAGATTTCGTATGAGATTTTGAGGTTTCTTTTTTTAATATTTTTTTTAATTAGTTAATTGGAATAAAACACTGATTTGTTGATGCAAGGAAGGGGGAAGAATATATTATGAAGATTGCTCACTTAATGGTATATCAGATGAAGTCTTTGATGTGACAGGACAAAAACGCAGTGTACAATATAAGCGTTAGTTTATATTAAAGTACCTTCGGACTTTATGGTGTGGCATTTTTCTTCAGGAATTGGGTGTCAGTGTGCTTTTGTCATTTGCATTTCAACAGCTTTTTTTTATAAATAATTCTAGTACACCTGAGAGTCATCAGCAGTAGTTGTTCCTCATGGAATTAGCTCCAGTACTTAGTAGTTATGATCATCACTCCTGGCATGATTAAAGTTCAGTTCTCTGAGCTTTTGCCCATTAACCTGGTGCACATGGACATTCTAAGGCACTGTTGCAACTGCCTGATGTACGCGGACAACTCTCTCCTGTAAAATCCCAACACTGAGATATGTGAGAGATACCCCTATATCACCAAATTGGATGATATGCACTCTCCAGTGAAGACTGGACTAGCTGGTCAAGATGAGAAGGGTCAACATCTGCAACACACCACATGAAACACATACCCCTCCAGAACACCCACTATCACAGCTCTGACATACAAACAATAACCACACACACCCACCTTCACAGAGGTATGCAATAGACATTTACCCAAATAGTGGAGACCACCAAGACAGACACCCACTTGACCACCACAACACAGCACAAACCACAGGACAAATATCTCACCTATACAGTGTGCCCCTCAACCTAAGCCCCAAAGGCTAACTACCTTGCCTGATACAGTAATCATAGGTGACTCAATGGTGAGGCACACAGATGTCTCACTCACTAGGTTGAGCATGGCGGAGGTAACAGTCAGATGTTTATCAGGTGCCAGAATCCAACACATAACACACCCAGTCAGGTCAATCCACAACAACTACAAGTATCACTCTGTCATCATCCATGTGTGTGTTAATGACCTGAAAAGCACCTCCATGGACTATATGAAAAGAGACATGGTGGAGCTCTTGGATTATGTGGGCTAGGCAGGTATGACAGTACAAACAACAAATGATTGACTTCAACAATTGGTTTAAGTGTCTGGTGTCACTCTCATGAGATCCAGTATCTGTCTGCTTGGGATGACATGACTGATAGACTGCAGTGGCTTGCCAGAGATGGCCTGCATCTGTCACCCCTGGTTTTCCAGGTACTGGCTAAGTGTCCTGGCACCCCTATAGTGCCTTTTTAGTCGGTGTTTCAAATGAAATTACCACCATAACAGCTATACATATATGCAATCTGAGGGTCATGCTGCTCAACGCTATACATCTACATCCCAAGATACAGCTACTCGAAGCACTCCTCACAATGGAGAACATTGACATTTGTGTTGTAATGGAGACCTGGTTTACAGCAGCAGACAGTACCCCTGCACTACCATCCTATAATTCAATCCACACCTGTCATCTCCAAAACATGGACCACAGCTCCAAAGGCAGTGGTTTCTCCATATTAATAATGGATATGCACACATCCAGAGTAGTATCCCAGCATAATGCACCTGAGATACTTCAGATACAACTGACATTGGGTAATAGTGCAATCCAGGTCATAACCTGCTATAGGTCCCCATCCATGTCCCTAGACTCTCAATACACATCCCTCAACACCCTGGAATCTATCAAGGTCCAACCCAATACTCTCATAGTAGGAGAGTTCAACTATCCCTCCATCAACTTGGAAAGATACTCAAGCACCAATACACTGGCCCAACACTTCCTGGAATTCATTGGTTCCAATGCCCTGGACCAGCTCATTCTGACACCCAGTAGAGGAAGCAACATCCTTGACCTGTGTTGATGACTAACATATGGGGCCGATGCTTGACAACAGTAGTCAATTGCTCTCTTGTCAGATCCAACATAGAGTAATCACCATGGAAATCCACATTTCACCCTCCCCCCAGAAAAGTAACCACCTTGAAAAGCTTCTCCAAAGCTGACTTTGGACTCATAAGAACAGAGGTGGCTAACTTCATAGCACCCATGCCAATGGAAAATACCTGCATGACTGCCAAATCATACACAAATGCACTGTACAAACATGTACATCAATACATGGAACTAGCCATACCCAACAGAACCATGACACTCTCCTCAAAACACTGGAGGCCAATCTGGTTGTCCCCTGCCATTAATAACCTGTACAACAGAAGGGAGAAACTGTTGCAGAAAAAGGTCCCAAGAGTGGTAAAACTCCCTTATTAGCCTCAACAGCAACTTGAGATCCCTCATGAAACTATCTAAAGCCACCTATGACAGCAGAATTGCAGCAGACACTGACAACAATCACAGATCCTTTGATAGTTATATCATGAACCACCACGCTAATACCCAGAAGTGTTCTGAGTTACTGCACAATGCAACCTCCTATACTGAGCCAACAGATATTGCCAACATTCTTGCCAGCACATTTAGTGCCATCTTTACCCCTCTCTCCCCCTAGGGGAACAATCAGAATGCCAGGAGAATGCCAGGCACCCAGGATTACTGCCACCCAGGTTACACCTGCATTGTCCACAGACAAGGATACAGCTTCCATGGGACCCCACATAATCCCTGGCTGTGTTCTACATGAACTACAAAGATACCTGGCACCACATCTATGTGCCCTGTTCAGTCACAGCCTTACCTCAGGCTTTGTCCCTCCCAAATGGCACACTGCTACAGTCATCCCTGTCCATAAAGGTTTGGCAACTACAGACCCTGGGGATTATTAGTCCATTAGCCTGACAAGTCTGATATGTACAGCTATGGAGTGCATCATCAGAGACCTGATTGACAAACATATATGTAATCTCCTAATGCTGGACCCCACACTGTTTGGCTTTGTGAAAGGGAAAGCATGCCTGCTCAACCTATTTGACTTCTTTGAGTCAGTCACCAGGGCTGTGTATGACAGTAAGGCACTGCATACAGCCTACATCAATCTGATCAAGGCTCTTTATACCATTACTCAGTCAGGAATTATGGATGAGCACACCAAACTAGGCATCAACACCTATATCTCTAGGGGGTTGCAAATTGGCTCACAGACAGAACATATAGTGTGAAAGTAGCAAGCTCCAAGTTAGACTGGCAACCAGTCATGAGTGGAATCCCACAGGGATCAGTCCTGGGTACTCTGCTGTTCAGCATCTACTTCTCAGGAGTCCAGGCCAACACAAAGGAACTCTGGCTGACCAAGTTCACAGACAACTGCAAGCTGGGAGCCATCATTAACTCCACAAGTGATAAAGACATCCTACAGAAAGGCCTCACTGAGACCACTGACTTGTGTGGAAACCTTGGCCTGAAGCTCAACACCACAAAATGCATCATCAGCCCCTTTGGTAAAATCTCAGTTCCCACTAAGTACCACATTGATGAGAGCCCACTGAACACTGTAGGCATTATTAAAGATCTGGGGACACAGGTTGACAGCAACCTCTCCTTTAACCACCACATTGCCACTGTGGTCAGGAAATCCTTCTATGTGGCACATCTCATTACCAAGGGTTTTGCATCCAGGAAGAAAGAGGTAATCATCTCTGTGTACTCTTCCCTCATTAGACCAATCATCAAGTATAATGTTCCACTTGGCTTGTACCTCACTAGACACCTGCAACAGCTGGAGAGGCCACAGAAGTACCTCACAATGAGGAACCTAGGCATTAAACACATGTCCTACACAGACAGACTCAAAAGACTCCAGCTATTCTCTGTCTCATATCACCTACTTAGAGGCGATCTCTGCTTAACTTGCAAAGCCATGTCTGACCCAGCTCTTTCACAAATGCTACATCTAAAGACATCCCGATCTCTCTGCACCACACACTGCAGGGACCTCAACCTCATACCACAATCAACACAAAATGCTGGAGGGACAGGTTCCTCACCCAGAGACTTCACATGCTTTGGAATAGACTTCCCATACATGTCAAGCAAAGCACATAGATGACCCTGTTGCAGAGAGATCTTGATGAGTGGATGGGTAATAGAAAGTTCACCCCAGGGATCACTCCAGTGACTCTACTTGATGGGGGCACTGGGAACTAACATTGGGTGGCACAATGGCAGGGGACTTCTATGGGCTAAGCTTATAATGGCTCCAGGCCCATTAGCCTAGTACACACCTATGAACCTATAAGAGGAGTGACATCGGCATGACTGATAAAGTAGCCCAGTGGGTGGGTAACTTATCAAAATATTTCTTTCTACAAACATACACACTTATACACCCACACACACATGTCAAATCTGAGAGTAGAACCCCTGCCTATCTACTTATTTGTACTATAGTGTTACAAAGTTATCACACATGCTACAGTGCTTACTGGACTGACAACTGGCTAAAGGTGCTGAAAAGGGGAATGACATCAGCATGACTGATAAAGTTGGGCAGTGGGTGGGAAACTTATCAAATACTTTTTCCTACAAACATACACACTTTCACACACACTTATACTCCCGCAGACACACACATTTTCCAGGTCTGAGAGGAGAACCACTGCCTATCTAGTTATTTATACTATAGTGTTACACAGTTATGGCATGTGCTACAGAGATTAATGAGCTGGCATCTGGCCAAAGATTCTGATAAGGGGAATGACATCACAGGAGTGATAAAGTAGGGCAGTGGGTGGGAGACTTATCAAAATACTTCTTACAAACACACACACACACTCATTTTCTAGATCTGAGATTAGAACCCCTGTCTAGCTAGTGATTTGTACTATAGTGTTACACAGTTATCACACATGCTACAGAGCTTACTGGACTAACAACTGCCCAAAGGTGCTGATAAAGGGAATGACAGCAGGAGTGATAAAGTAGGGCACTGGGTGGGAGACTTATCAAAATACTTCTTCTTCTTACAAACATACACACCCACTCATTTGCCAAATATGAGATTAGAACTCCTGTCTAGCTAGTGATTTATACTATAGTGTTACACAGTTATCACACACACTACTGAGCTTACTAGGCTGACAACTGGCCAAATGTGCCAATAAGGGTAATGACATCAGCAGGACTAATAAAGTGGTGCACTGGGAAGTGTTGTGGGTAGGAATGGCCTAAAACTGTTGCACCTACAAACACACACCACTTCACTCTTACATACACAACTGTTATGCACACACACACACACACACACACACACACACACACACACACACACACACACACACACACACACACACACACACACACACACACACACACACACACAGAGAGAGAGAGTTGCCAGTATTGAGATTAGAACCCCTACCTATCTAGTTATTTATACTATAGTGTTATGCAGTTATCGCACGTGCTACAAAGCTTAGAGAGGTGATCGGCATCCAATGGTACTTCTAAGGTGAATAAAAGTAGCAGAAATGTGAAGTGTATTGAGTGAGAAGAGTCTCCTAATACTTGGACCTATGCAGACAGACACACACACACACACACACACACACACACACACACACACACAGGCAGGTGATGTGATACTATAAACTCAACCACACTACTGTTACACAATGGGGCTGAACTTTTATGCTAGCACGTGCAACTGTTTACAACTGGTATGCCACTGTCCACAACGGGACATCACTGCATGCCATTCAGGGTATCTGTGTGTGTGACTCACTCTGTGTCCCCCTGTGTCTCTCTGTCTCTATCACTGTCTGTCTCTCACTTCCCACATCTGTGTGTGTATGCTTGACATATGTTGTTATCTGTTGCCCATATATATGTCTATGTATCTCACGTAACAGATGCAGATATATCATATATGGGCCACCTACAGCTACCTGAGGGTAATCCTGTCTAATGTGTGTGTGTAGGGACAGTTAAGGTGTACATAGCTGTCTGTATACACAGACATATATACACAATACAGTTATATATTCCGATGTGGGTTCCAACATGTCCTGTGAGTCTGTAAGTGTAGGAGCATGCTCAGTGTGCCCTGTTATAGTTAGAGTGGGACTCCATTCCAGAGATAGGTGTATTCCAGTCCATTGTTTTGTGTGCTGTATCCATAATTCTTGGGAGTACACAGGACTTTCCTTAGTGTATTTGTTTTGTTTAGCAGACATTTTCTGACATATCTGTAATCTGAGACTGCAATGTATTGTGTCATTACCTAGTGCCAGACATCCTCAGATCATCACAGTGCTTTACCAGAGGAATACTAGTTGTATGATGCATTGATGCATAGACCGATATTATAAGAGCAGCTATGTAAATTATTGTCCAATAAGGCCATTTGTGAGGTCTGGCTACAGCGAGTGTAGTAATTAAACACAGCTGTGTAAACAGTCCAGCAACCTGGTGATATGCTGGCTGAGGATCTCCTGTTTGTTTGGCATCTTTCTAACCTGATATGTCATATCCTTGTGTGTGCATACCTATGACCTGTGTATTTTTTTGGCAGGATGTCCAGGTGTTTGCATAGAGGTTTCAACCTTTCTACATAAACATCTGTTTTTTTATATCAAATTAGTTACATATAATTGAAGTGTGATGTTACAAAATAATAGACATTAATGTTTCAGAAAACATAATCTTCAGACCATTCCCACTACTGCAAACCCTTTACCTGACCAACTTCTCAGTATGTAAGGGCAATATTTACAACACATGCATTCTCATTGTGCCTTTGTTCCACTTTTATTTTTTCCCTTGTCCAGACATCTTGCTGTCAGAGGTTGGGAGTTATGGGTATGAGTACAGAGTGCATTCATCTCTGCAGGCATGTCCATTATTTGTAAAAGCAAACATAAGAAAAATGATTATTGACAATGACCACTGGCAACAGTACCACAAAGCTGTTATATTTACAAAAGCCTTGGCACCTCTGCTACACATCCTTCAAGATGTCATTAATATGTGTAGTATATTCCACATAGCACTGTGACTTCCAGGTATTTCAGTGACAGAGCAGTGGGTGTCACTGACATGCATAACAGTTGGCACTGCAGTTATCTGCACATGGCCCTGTTGAAGGCAGCATTGTACCTAGGGCAGTACAAGATGACAGCCAGGAGAATGTGCTGGCCAGATCCAGACAGTATTAACCACATATACAGATAGCTCATTGACCTTTGCATATTGCGGACAGGCAACATGTTTTCATGTGTATTGGTACAGCCCTGCCAATGTGTGCTATGCTGCTATTTCCATGCAAACATATATGTCACTGCATTTGTGTGGATATATGGGGGGCACACATGTCAACTGTACACATTTGCACAGACTGTGCTAATATTTGCTTTACATTTTGGTTCAATTTACCATACTATTGTGCCCTGTCTTGGGGACTGGAGGAATATCAGTAAAGAGCTCAGGTCAGACTGTACTGGCATACATTTGTGTTTCAGACTTCTAACCATTCATAGCATTACTGCAACTGTGGGTCCTGCTGTGCTATGACTGTGTGAGTCAATAGAGGGTTAACTCAACATTGCCACCATTTGTGTGCCTTTACCAGACATTTCTCTGTGGTTTTCTACAGCTGACTTGCTGTGTGGGTGTGAGGGGTGGTTATGGAACCCCACCCTGACATCAATGCCTGTGACCTATGACCCCCCAGTTAGTTGTTCCCACACATATACTGCAGTGGGATTTGCCACCTTGAGTACTACTGCATTGTGTGTGGAGGCCAGTTTTGGCCAGACATTTCCAGGTGTCCCACATAGCTGTCAGTTGTGTGCTGCTATCACAGTAGGCTACCCCATTCCCTTGCATGCATGCAGCATTACCATAGATATGCTAACAGAATATTATTCCATTCATTTATTGTTAAGAAGACTGACTTAACTTGTGCTTGCAGCAGTTGTGAGGATGGTGCTTGAGGGCCACCTATGTTGGATGCACACAGTACACTGCCTATACATGGTAAGTTACAGGTAATGTGATGTGTGTGTCATCCATTTTACTGTGTGTGCAAGTCAGAGACAGGTGTCAGTCGCTGGGGTCCCTACAGTGTCAGTGTTTGTGCTATGTGTTGCCTCTTTGCCAAGGCATGAGCATACTGGGCACACCTCCATCTTCCTACAGGAGCAGGCTCAGGGGCCTCCTCCTGTGAGTCGCTCTGTGCCTGTGGTGACCTTGGCAATGGTGGTGGGCTGTGTGGCCCTTCCCCGTGCTGTTCCTAATGCAACTGTTTCCGCAGGATCATATTGTGTAGCATGGCACATACTATGAACATGTGTGCACATGTAGCTGGAGAGTACTGCAAGCCTCCATCAGATATGTCAAGACAGTGGAACCATGACTTGAGCATCCCAAACCCATGCACTATAATGATTCTGGTTTTTGGGTGTGCCTCATTATGGCATTCTTGTGTGGGTGTGTGTGCATTTCTGATGGGTGTCATTATCCATGGCTCCAGTGCATAGCCAGTATCCCCCACCAGATGACCATACGGGATGCCCCCACTGGCAAATGCCTGGTACAGCTGTGATGAATGCCAGATGTGGAAGTCATGATAGCTAAGATGGCTGCCAGCAAAGACATGCATCTGGAGCATTTTTCCCCGGGCCTCTGCTGAAAATTGTCTCATTCCAAGTAGGAATTTCCTGGTTAACAAATGTAAAAATAAAATAAATAAATAAATAAAACATTCATGATAATTCTCTGGGCATTGCACACAACCTGGCAGGTGATGGAGGGGAAGCCCTTGCAGTTTATGTAGACCCTACCCTGGTGCTTTGATGTGGATATGCGCACAGTCTATGGTACCCCGTACCTCCAGGTATTCTGCTACATGGTGGAAGAGACATATATTGCTGTTCCTCTCCTCAAGGGTGTTGGGGAAGTAAATGTGCTCACCACCATGTAATAGCATGGCATCTAGGAACTGGTGGAGTACCCTGGATGCAGATGCCTGTGAGACCCCCATGATGTCCCAAGTAGGTCTTTGGAAAGTACCTGCAGCTAGAATTCTTAAGGCTACACATACCTTGCTATCCACTGAGATGAGTACCCCTCTGTTTGTTCTAACTCTGAGTTGAGGCCAGCATAGCTCAGTGATTTTCTGAAGTATGTCTCTGTCCACCCTGTAGCGCTGTACTATCTCCAGATCATGTACCTCTGGTAGGTTACCCTAGGTCTGAACACTCTTCTCCTCCTCCTTGGTTTGTGGTGGTTGTCAGCATTATCCTCCTCTCCACCATCAGCCACTAGCACATACTGATGGATCAAAGCAATGGTAGCCCCTAACATTTTTCCATTTAAAATTCCCCCACATGTATACTCCAATGGTGCAGAGTTTGTGGGAAAAAACAGACTGTAAGGTGTTCCCATACTTTATACTGTTGTGCTTCAGATGCTGCCTATATGATTGGCTGACTATGATACATTCCAGCTGACACCTATAGGTTCATAGGTTCATACTAGGCTATCTGCCCTAGGGCATTTATAAGCCTAGCCAGAATGTGTTTGGCTTTCGCCACCCATTTTAAATTTATTTTGCTATGCCCTTTTTCGAGTTTAGTATACTGTGCCTCTGTCTAACAGTGACACAGAAGTGATACCCGGGGTAAACCTACAATCTCCCATCCACTCATCAAGATTCCTCTTGAAGAGAGTCAATGAGGGACTCTGCCTAACCTGGACTGGGATTTTATTCCAGAGTGAAGGGAGCCTCTGGGTTATGAATCTGTCCCTCCAGCATGTCCTATTTATTTCAGTGCTGAGGTTCAAGTCTCTCGAGCGAGCTCGATGGGATTTGGATTTTCTGAGGTGCAGCATGTCCATTAATTCCGGGTTGGACATGGCTTTTTACATCAGGCACAGATCGCCTCTGAGCAGGCGGTATGCCACTGAGTAGAGCTGGAATTTCTTTAACTGGGCAGCATATGGCATCTGTTTGAGCCCTTTGATCCTCTTGGTGAGGTACTTTTGGGGTCTTTCCAGTTGCTGCAGGTGTCTGGTAAGGTACATCCCAAAAGGGGCATTGTACTCAATTATGGGCCTGATGAGGGATGAGTAAAGAGGCACGATTACTCATGGCTTTGCTTTGGCCACTGTGAGTGTTAGAGGCATTAGTGGTAATTTGTGCATGATTGCCTTTATTCTGCTGTTGCCCTTTTTTTAATTATTTTTTACTTACATCTCCTCCCATTTTCAGCTATGCAGCCACCTGCTAGCTGTATTACTGTGTGCTTTGCATGACCCATTGCGAGTTGCAAGAGTCCCACATTAGTGATTTCTACTTCATTTCATGTAATTCAGAAAATCTATTTATTCCTTGAGTAAATGCATTCAGTTAAATGAAGGGCATAAAGTTCAACACAGCCACTGGGGATGCACAAGTCAGTGCATTTCTTTGTGCCGGTCCCAAGCCCTGATAAATGGGGAGGGTTGCGTCAGGAAGACATCCGGCATAAAACTTCACCAAATCATTCATGCAGACAGCAGTAAATATTTACATACCAGTTCGGTTGAGGCCCAGGTTAAGAATGACTGCCACCAGTAGTGTTAGCCAACAGGATGCCGGCAGAAATTGGGCTACTGTTGGCAGAAAGAAGAGAAGAGGGGTAAGGCATGGCTGAAGGCAGGAAGAGAGGAAAAAGGCTAGGACTGTGGTAGTGATGGTCGGAACTTTGAATGTTGACAGTATGACTGGTATAGGGAGAGAGCTAGCCGATATGATGGACAGAAGGAAGGTTGGTATATAGTGTGTTCAAGAGACCAGATGGAAGGGGAGTAAGGCTAAGTTATTCAGCGGTGAGTTCAAATTGTTTTGTCATGGTATGGATGGAAGGAGAAATGGCGTAGGAGTTATCCTGAAGGAACAGTATGCTAAGAGTGTTTTGGAGGTGAAAAGAGTGTCATATAGAGTGATGTTTATGAAGGTGGAAATTGATGGTGTAATGATGAATGTTGTTAGTGCATATGCTCCACAAGTTGGGTGTGCGATGAATGAGAAAGAAGAATTTTGGAGTGAGTTGGATGAAGTGGTGATGACTGTACCCAAGGGTGAGAGAGTGGTGATTGGAGCAGATTTTGATGGGCATGTTGGTGAAGGGAACAGAGGGGATGAGGAAGTGATGGGTAGGTATGGTGTTAAGCAAAGGAATGCAGAGGGTCAGATGGTAGTGGATTTTGCGAAAAGGATGGACATGGCTGTGGTGAATACATATTTTAACAAGAGGGAGGAGCATAGGGTGACATACAAGAGTGGAGGAAGATGCACACAGGTGGATTATATCTTATGTAGGAGGGCCAGTTTGAAGGAGATTGGAGACTCTAAAGTGGTGATCGGGGAAAGTTAGGCAGCATAGGATGGTGGTTTGTAGGATGATGTTGGTGATCAAGAAGAGGAGGAGGAGTGTGAGGGCAGCACCAAGGATCAAATAGTGGAAATTGAAAAGGGGTAATTCTGAGGTGGAGCTCCGAGAAGAGTTAAGACAAACACTAGGTGGCAGTGAAGAGTTACCAAATAGCTGGGTAACTACAGAAGAGCTAGTAAGGGAGATGGCTAGAAAGGTGCTTGGTATGACATCTGGACAGAGGAAGGATGACAAGGAGACATGGTGGTGGAATGAGAAAGCACAGGAGAGTATACAGAGAAAGAGGTTGGCAAAGAAGAAGTGGGATTGTCAGAGAGATGACAAAGGTAGACAGGAGTATAAGGAGATGAGGTGCATGGCAAAGAGAGAGGTGGCGAAGGCTAAGGATAAGGCATATGAAGAATTGTATGAAAGTTTGGACACTAAGGAGGGAGAAAAAGACCTGTACCAATTGGCTAGACAGAGGGACTGATCTAGGAAAGATGTGCAGCAGGTAAAGGTGATAACAGATATGAGGGAAACATACAAGCGAGGAGAGTGTGTTGAGCAGATGGAAAGAGTACTTTGAGGGATTGAGGAATGAAGAGAATGAGAGGGAGAGAAGGTTGGATGATGTGGGGATAGTGAATCATGAAGTGCAATGGACTAGCAAGGAGGAAGTAAGGATAGCTATGAAGAGGATGAAGAATGGAAAGGATGTTGGTCCAGATGACATAGCTGTAGAAGCATGGATGTGTTTAGGTGAAATGGCAGTGGAGGTTTTAACCAGATTGTTTAATGAAATCTTGGAACATGAGAGGATGCCTGAGGAATGGAGAAAAAGTGTTTTGGTACCAATTTTTAAGAATAAGGGTGATGTGCAGACCTGTAGTAACTACAGAGGGATTAAATTGATCAGTCACAGCATGAAGTTATGGGAAAGAGTAGTGGATGCTAGGTTAAGAAGAGATGTGATGATTAATGATCAGCAGTATGGTTTCATGCCGGGAAAGAGCACTACAGATGCAATGTTTTCTCTGAGATTGTTAATGAAGAAGTACAGAGAAGGTCAGAAGGAGTTGCATTGTGTTTTTGTAGACTTAGAGAAAGCATATGACAGGGTGCCTAGAGAGGAGTTGTGGTATTGTATGAGGAAGTCAGGAGTGTCAGAGAAGTATGTAAGAGTGGTACAGGATATGTACGAGGGTAATGTGACAGGAGTGAGGTCTGCGGTGGGAGTGACAGATGCGTTTAAGGTGGAGGTAGGATTACATCAAGGATCAGCTCTGAACCCTTCCTTATTTGCAATGGTGATGGACAAGTTGACAGACGAGATCAGACAGGAGTCCCAGTGGACTATGATGTTTGCAGATGACATTGTGATCTGTAGTGAGAGTAGGGAACAGGTGGAGGAAACCCTGGAGAGATGGAGATATGCTCTAGAAAGAAGAGGAATGAAGGTCAGCAGGACTAAGACAGAATATATGTGTGTGAATGAGAGGGAGGATAGAGGAATGGTGAGGATGCAAGGAGTAGAAGTGGTGAAGGTGGATGCATTTAAATACTTGGGATCAATAGTTCAGAGTAATGGTGAGTGTGGAAGAGAGGTGAAGAAGAGAGTACAGGCAGGATGGAGTGGGTGGAGAAGAGTGTCAGGAGTGATTTGTGACAGATGAGTACCAGTAAGAGTGAAAGGGAAGGTCTACAAGAGGGTAGTGAGACCAGCTATGTTATATGGGTTGGAGACAGTGGCATTGACAAAAAGGCAGGAGTTAGAGCTGGATGTGGCAGAGTTAAAGATGTTAAGATTTGCACTGGGTGTGACGAGGGTGGACAGGATTAGGAATAACTATATTAGAGGGTCAGCCCAGGTTGGAAGGTTTGGAGACAAAGCCAGAGAGGCAACATTATGTTGGTTTGGACATGTGCTGAGGAGGGATGCTGGGTATATTGGGAAAAGATGCTAAGGATGAAGCTACCAGGTAACAGGAAAAGAGGAAGGCCTAAGATAAGGTTTATGGATGTGGTGAGAGAGGACATGCAGGTGGTTGGTGTGACAGAGCAAGATGCAGAGGACAGAAAGAAATGGAAACAGATGATCTGCTGTGGCGACCCCTAATGGTAACAGCCAAAAGAGGAAGATGATAATGATGATTATGATGAGTGACAGAACAGATGTTGAAATATCCTAGAGGTATTTTATGGATGCACATCTTGATAAAAGTGAATTAATATGGTAAATGAGGTTAAATGCCACAATGTCCCCTGGATTGAAGCAATAAAGTAAATAGTGTGTACGTTTTTTTTATCATGTTTTCCACATGCTTTTTAATCAGTATTGATTTGAAGTATTGAGTTAATTGGGTGTTACAAGTGTTTTAAATCATTAATTAACTCAGTCAATAGTTATTAGATGAATTTATCGCATGTTCAATTTTAAATTATTATTTAATAGCGAGTTGGAAATGAGTCTTTAGTTCAGATGAAGTTCCGATATTTAAAGTAATGAGGAATGAAAGTGTTTAACTGTGATCCTTGTTTTGAATGTTTTACTATTAAACGTGTTTGTTTCAGCAGTTAAGTTTTTCTGTCACATTCATCGGCACCACAGGTGTTCATGATATAATTAGCTTACATATATTACTAAATGTAAAATTTTAACCGCAAAAAAAATAATTCAGATGCTCATTTCATAACTATAATAAGGCACATGCAGGTGTGCATGGAGCAAGCATTACTGCATGTCCAGGGATTGTAAAGTACTTGCCCTTTGGGCTCATGCCTCACAGCACCTTCTGGCATGTGCTGTTTGCACCATGCACATCCCCCCATGCCTTAATGCTTCCATATGCATTCCGCACATGTCTCTGAGGGAGATGAAGGAGCAGGAAAGCAGTGATGGAACAGGGGAAAAGGAGGATTAGTATGCATAATTATTCTGGAAAAGGGTGTTACAAAACAAGGGGAGAGTGGTATTTTGAAGAATGGAGAAGAGACCAATATTTAGTATGAGAAGTGGATGACACAAATGAGTAGACAGAGGAATCAAGAGGGAGTCAGCTTATATGCATGATCACAAATTGTGTCTGGGACTGGAGCAGCAGAGGGAAATGGAAAATGCATGGGTTTGGTAGAAGAAGTAAGGATTGGAAAGGTTAGTTGAAGCAGTAAAATTAATGGGGGTTAACTGAGTACTTGGGAAGGCAATTAACTGTTTTAGTCAGTGGAATATAGACAATTACTGCATATTGCTGGCTGCCTGGAGCCTTGAAGGAGTTAGTTTCAATTGCTGTGTATCATTGTGAAGCACTTACATGTGTCTTCCTTAAATAAGGATTTTTTAAGTTGGAAGAGGAATTTATGCAGGGGTGAGGTAAGTATTAGGTGATCTGGCAGTGACTCACAGATTTTTTTTTTTGGGGGGGGGGGCATTGTTGTGAAACTGTGATCAGTGGGAAAGAGAATGGTTGTAACAATACTAGTGTTTCAAAACTCTTCCCCGATGTTGGTAACATAGACAAAGGCCTGAAGTCTTTGCATTTACAATTTTTGGAATGGGCTTGACAATGTCTTGCTACAAAGGTGCTCAAGTCATGTTGGAGAGTAGGGAATAATGCAATCTTTGCACAGCACAGTAAAAATGGGCAGTAGACCATCTACTTCACGAGCAGTTAGGAAATTTGATCTATTACTCTGATAATGTATCCTTGGCTAAGATCCTTTGGTAGTAACGTGGAGGCACGAACAAAGAGAGTTGTGCTTGTTGGACAGATGATTATGTAAAAAGGGGGAGGTGTAGGCAGAAAGTGACTCCAGCTGTGTAGGTAAAGTGACCATAACAGCAGATATCTGAATGATCAGATCAGCAGATATTTGAGCAATCACCGCTGCAATAGCCTGTAGCTATGTGGGTTATGTCCTGCCAAGGATATAACAGCCAACCACCTTCCAAAGCTTCATGGCACTTTCCACACACCCAAACTAAACATTAAAAAAATATATTGAATTATCAGTTGTGACACAGGCAAACAAAGATTTATATAAAAGTAATCAAACCATATTAAAAAGTTCACATTTACAAACATTATACATCATATACGTTCTGTTATGCAATATAATCAATCCAGCATTGCATAGATTTTTCAATTCCTGCCTTTTCTTAAACCTCATTTCTCTTCCAGAACATTTTTCTGCTTGTATTCTTCCCACAGTTTCCAATTTGTTATATGTAATTTGCTCCTACCCTATTCTAAAGATCCTACTTCCTGTTCTTTTGTCTCTCTTACAACATTACACTACTTCAAGTACAGTTGGTTTAGACTTTGATTTCCATTTTCTAGTAATTGCCTTTTTGGCAGCCACTATAATTAGACTCAGCAAGGCCTTACTATGTCTAGATAATTCAAATCCTGTATCCCAGCTCAAAAAATAATTTCCTTAGTTACACTCATTTGCTCAGCCTGTATTACTGACAGAGTACTCTGTAGGGAACTTTTAAAGTCTGCTAACTCATTACATTCTGAAAACATATGCTCCCATGTACCTCTTTCTTTGCATCACACCTCCAACATTTGCTGTCTTCCTAAGGAAAATTCCTTTGAGTCTGCTTGGTGTATAAAATTACCTATGCAAAGATTACAAGCAAAAATACTAACGACTTTGTTGAATATTTGGGGGCGATACATATATCTTCCCATTGTTTCTTTGTGAACTGTTTATCTAATCTCTCTTCCCAATCTTTTCTGACCCCCACTGATTATTTCCTATAGTTATCATGCGATATTTTATATATAAAATCTATTAATTATCTCTTTTTAAACAGAAGCTTCTGTTCTAGATTCAACTAAATACTCAACCAGTGCAGTTCTTTCATTTAGGATTCCCATCTCCCTTTCTCTTTGCCTATACATTGATATCAATCCCTGATAGGGAAGACAGTCTCTAGTCTAAAATCCAAATATCTTCTTGCTATCTTCCCATTCTATTACCTTTCACTCTTTAATTATTTGTTCCCAATACCTAGGTCCCTTTGCCACCTTCCTTCCAGTAAATTCCACACCTCTTGTGCCTATTCTCTCTACCTTTAATTGCAGTCATCCATATTGGCAGAATCCCCTTTCTCCATTGGTTTAGCTATTACTATACTGTCTGCTACTTTATGAATGTAATATTCTGTATGACTGTTGTTACTCTCATTAAGGATGTGTATTCAAAACCCCACTCTCTCCTTATTTCTTGAATTTCATCCTGCTTCATCATCAACCCTTTCTATTTTTTATTGTAGCTTTCTGCTTGTGTTATGTATAAAAGCCCTAACTGTGTAGCTCTAAAATATCGCTTCAAATCAGGTAATCCTAAACCACCTTGTTCTGTTTGAAGGATCAACGTACCCCACGTGACTCTTGCCCTCTTCCCCTCTGATATAAAATCCTAAAACTCTTTATTAATTACTATCCACAACTTCTCCCCTGGTGGATAAAAATATGCCTGACCTGTGTTTAAAACTAAAGTGATTATAAACATTTTATTGCTTGTATCTTGCTAAGCCACGGTGGTGCAGCTGTAGCATTGTCGCCTCACAGCAAGAAGTTCTCCTGTTCGATTCTCAGCTGGAGTGCCTTCTGTGTGGAGTCTGCATGTCCTCCCCATGGTCGAGTGGTGTTCGAAAGACATCCGTGAATGGGCATGCCTTTGTTAAAGACTAGGCATCGAGCTGGCACTTCAGCACCGTAAAAATCTACTGCCAATCATTAGCGGACTGGAGTTCCGCTGTGGCAACCCCTAACCAGGAAAAGCCAAAGGAACAACAACTGCTTGTATCTTGCTATCCATACCCATAGGCAAGAGCTTCCAGTTTTTCAGTTTCTGCTTAGTCTCCCCCACATATCCTTAGCTGACATAACAGAATCCTTTTCAACCCATACTCTTAAATACTTGTTCCAATAAATATGGGTATTGCTGAATTAATTCATGTGTAGGTACGTAGTTTACACATAGTTTACAGCTATAGCTTTTGTTTTATCTTCACTAATTTCATATCCCCCAAAAAACTGTCATAGAATGTTCCACAACACTGATTTGTCCTGTTCTGTTTTTATTGGGTACACAATAATGTTGTCTGCAAATAAAGCCAAGTTTTCTTACTTGAAATATTAATTAATTATATCCTTGAATTTCTGATTCCCTTATTTTCTTTGCCAGTGATTCAAAATATAACACAAATAACATAGGGTAAATAAGACACCCCTGTCTGGTTCCTCTTTTCAGACACAACTTATTAGAAAGGAACCATCCAACTTTGATTTTTAATTAACCTTATTATTGTACAGAAAAGTCCCAACTGAAGGTAGTGATAACCCCCCCCAAAAAAACACCAAACAAGGAACTTAGAGGAAAATTAAAAGAATGAACTCCAAGGAAATATGCTTAGAAATTTTATAATTAGAAAAAAAAGTCTAAGTTTATCTAGAAAATCCCAAGAATCTTGGATATATGTAGGTAGTTTCTGAACTATAATGTTGAAGATAGAATCAACAACTAGGGTGATTCATTCTGTGACACAGAATCAGCAACTAGGGAAATTCCTTCTGTGACAGCCAGGGGCAGAAACAATAGGCCAAAAATGCAGGTTGTTAACATCTTTATGTATTTTGGGTAACCAACAGTCATGAATAGTGAAAGTTGTTGGTAACATGAAATTGTAACTAGTACTGCAGGGATCAGTGCTGGGATGTCTCCTGTTTGGCATTTACTTTGCAGACATGGAAGATAATATTCCTGAAGTATGGTTGACAAAGTCTGCTGATGACTGGAAGATAAGCACTGTTATATGTTCAAACATTGATAGCAGACTGCTCCAAAAAGGGCTTGAATGCACACATACCTAGTGTTCTGAAAATCATCTCAAGCTAAATGCAAAAAAGTGCAGAATAGTAGTTTTTGGCAAAAAATCTGCTCCCGTCATACATGTTATAAGTGGTACTCCTCTTCAATTGGATGCAATCATAAAAGATCTTGATACATATGTGGACAACTTTGCCTAATTCAATCATCATCATCTCTCTCTCTCTCTCTCTCTCATTCGATCATCATATTTCCATCATAGCTAGGACATCCTTCCATCTGGCAGAGTTCATTTCCAAGGAAACATTTTCAAGATCCAAAGGGTCGTCGTATCGCTGTTCTCTTCCCTTATCAGACTCATTACCGAATATAGTGCCCCTTTTGGTATGTGCAAACCCAAGCATATTCTTCAACTGGAAAGGTCCCAAGATTTTTTTACCAAAACATTTTAAGACTTTAAATCCTTCAGAGATTTCAGTAGATTGCCACACTTGCTTATACTGCTTTCGGGTGACCTGTGTCTTGCTTTTTGAGCCATGAAGGACCCAGTGCTATATGACCTCCTGTTTTTTCACAAAACCACTGGCTCTACAAACACTTGTACTAGGGTAATAAAAAAGACTCACTGAAGAGATAGGTTCTTAACTCAACATATTCCCAGTCTGTTGAATAAGATATCATTACAGGTCAAGCCAAGTTCTACTCTGTCTGCCTTTAATGCTAGTCCTGGTGATGGGATGAGTGAACATGAACTTACACCAGAGTTTTGTATAGCCCTGCATAACATGAGAGGTGGGCACTATTAAGTACTTGCAAAGAGTGGCAAGGACTTCTATGAATGTCTACTTAAAGCTATATATTGCTGGGTCTCTTATAGTCCATGTGATTGTCTTCCTAGTACAGATGCTATATTTGCTTTAATGTGACTCATGTGAAGATGCCATGTGACTTGATAAGGATAATAAAAGGTGATGTTTGGTAGTGGGTTATTAGGTGTGAAGAAGTTTTTAAGAGTCGAAAACAAAGGTAATCATTCAGGTCTGGTATCCCACCTGTGATCCAAAGGGTAACAGGACTACCAAGAAACAAAGTTCAAAGTATAAGTCTAGATACAATTACCAAGCTCACTCATTCTCACGTTTCATTCTTCTCCATTCTTTTCTGTAGTACACATTACCAGTCTAAACCCTATCTCCTTGCCCTCTCTAACAGCAACTATCACTTCTTCAGAGCTAGCCATTTTAAAAGCTATATAGATATATCACCTAGCCTGTACCAAATAAATCCCCTCTTCCAATACAAGATGAAAATCATACCTATAGCAAATACACTCTAGTTTACACTATTTATTTATTGACATTTGTTAACCGGGTTTGTCCAACTGGGCTTGTGGCCCATTTTCAGTGGAGACCCGAGGAGAAAAGCTCCAGTAATACAATACCATCACCTATCTTTAATTATACCACAATAAATCACCCGTAAAACAAAAGTCACTTGCCTATGTAATTAATTTCACTATTGCACCTTTATGAGGTGACATACACCCTAATCCAGGACCTACCTCTACCAGCCCATCTATACCTCTCCATAACAATAATTCTCACAAATCATACACGGTAACCTTAATCTTCAAAGTATATTGCAAAGCAGAATGGTTCTCTACTAGAAGTTCAACCCCTGACACCAAGAGTGCAGAAATTCAAAGAAAAAAAAACAACAAAAATGAGCCTGCAGCTATTACCTGGCAATAGCCTAAGGGTGTTTGGAAGTACATTAAGTAGCATTGCCATCTCAGACTGTATAGTTCTGGTTGAGTTCTTCGTTGGAGCTTCTTCTGTGTAGTTCCCATTGTATTGTGCAGAAGCGAATGCTGGTGAATTAGGGGCTCAGTCTACAACTTCTGACTGTTACTTTCTGGCCTACATAAGGGCGTTTGTGCACTGACAACAACAAGGAATTTTCTCTTTTGGTTGTGTGGAAGGAAATGCTGTTGACAACTGGGGATATTACCAGCCAATCAAAGAATATTTTTCCTTCCAAGGTACTCTAATTATTTGTATTGTGAAAGAAGCGGATGCTGTCGCTAATTGGGGATGCCAAATACTTACAACAGAAACAGACTGTAATGTGTGTTTTTTTCCACACATTCCAGATTGAAGAACTTAATTATTATGGACATTATTGAACTGTTCTAGTTTCCTCAACTGGGTTGTTTACATGTTTGTGTTACTTATTGTTATGTATATTTTGGGTCAACATTAAATATACGGTGCTATTGTATTTTTTATTAATATTCTTTTTTTACCATTGCATTCCTTTGAATCCAATACGGTGCAACAACTGGTCGCCATTTTGTTTTGGTTTCTTACCTATACTGACAGTCAGCTTTATTTTGACACATTTATTTTGGCACTTTCTGCCACTGTCTCATTTTGTACCAAAAAATAACTTCTTGGACTGTAGTGTTGTAGCTTTATTTGCAGTTTTGGTAGAATTGTAAATTACTGCAAGATCTGAGCGTCTGCTGATAACAAGGGAATGGAAAACGTACTTTCTGAGTTGTATATGTAGTAGTAACTGTCAAGCTTAACTCTCAGGTTCATAATTATTCAAATGTACTTTTTGAACTCTTATTTCCTCATTAACATTTTCTCCCTGTAAGGAATTGAAACCTTCAAGCAGTAGCTGTTATATACTGACTGTTTTTCACCTGTACATCTCTGCTGGGACTTCTGTACTGGCATGGACTGATTTCTCCTCCTGTGAACACTTACTCTCTCTTCCTACACCCACCCCTGATGACTAACACTACACCCAATACCATTCCAAATAATCCCTACTCACAGGCACACACCCCCAAATTTCAGAACATACCATTTCAATTATGGCATACTCACCTTACCCCCACTCATACTATACTCCATTAAAACTACTGTCCCTACTCGTATGCCTCTCCACAATGGCCTTTACTACCTCATATCTATATTCACCCATCAAAATGTAATGACCCAAAGTCCCCCACTCTACCCCTTTCCCACTCCAATCCTCTGTAAACCAGCAATCATAGCCCCATTTAGTCATAGCCAAAACAGCTTTCAAATCATCCCCCCTATACACTGTGCTCCACACAGCAAAAAACAGCCATGCCCCCAATTCCACAAACTAATGATGTCATACCTAAGAACAATTGCTAACATTGCAGCCCAGCTACTACTTGGAGGAGATATTCACCACAACCCAGGACCAATAACAAACATAAAAAATAGACTGAGCTCCCAACCACCACTTAAACTAAAACTCAATGACCTACTAATCCTTAATTTAAACATTCACAGTATTATGAACAAAATAGAAGAACTGCACTCAGCCATTGCCCTATATGACCCAGACATACTGCTAATAACTGAGACATGGCTTAGACCACATATCAAGGACAACTCCATAACACCTCCCGGATACAACATCTTAAGAGTAGACAGACTATGCAAAAAATGTGGAGGTATGGCCATAGTTTATAAAATCAACTCAAAACTCCAACTTCTCCAACAGGAACCTCCCAACCCCAAAAATGCTGAAATCATATGCACCAAACTCTTCATAAACCAGTAGAAGCCCCTAAATATAATAGGAATATATATACCCCAAGGAGACAACCTAATCACATTAGAGTCAGTACTACACTGGGCCTCCCACACCCTCTTTCAAGAAACCATAGTCCTAGGCGATGTTAATATCGAGTGGAACTCCATCCACTCTCCAACACCCACCATCCACATAAACCTATATACTTTTACTCAACTCATTCAATCACCAACATGCATCGATAAGTCCTGAAATAGAGAATCCATACTAGACTGGGTTCTCAAAACCAGCCCAACACTGTCCTTTAATGTGGGGCACTTCCTAACTCTTTAAGTGACCACAATCCCACTTTCATCCTCAGGCATAAACTAAAACCAGTTAACTACCCCTCCCTTCTACAATACCATCGCCACAAAAACTTCCCCACAGTCCACTTCATAGAAGCCCTAGAATCCTGCGGCTGGTCTCCCATCAAAACTCTCCCACTTGATCATGCTGTAGAATACTCTTCATTCAACTCTACATTACTAGGCATCCTCAATCATCTAGCCCCAATCAAAACAATTAGAATATGCAGCAACCCTGGCCCAGGACTACAAAGCACAACTAGGACCTTACTAAAAGATAGGGATAAGGCTTGGAAAACCTGGCGCCAACACAAAACATTCATAACTAGGCAATTATACCTTGAACTCATAAACAAGGCTAAGAAACGAGCTAAGAATGACAAACAAAATTGTTACATTTCCCTACAAAGAAAATTTTGTAAGAACCCACAATGGGCCACAGTTAACAACATCCTCAAACCTGGTAAAGCAACAACTCCACCACTCAATATAGTCGGGTCAAATACACATATACCTCCACTTTCAACGACTACTTTACTACTTCTATTCTTAAACTGATAAACAATACTAACCCTAACAATCTCCTCCAACTTCCCACACAACAGTCTAAGTCTACCACCTTCTCACTTAAACCAGTACCAATATATAGTATCCAAAAACTCTTAGCAAAACTCAAACCTACCACCCTTGCTGCCAACAATCTCCCAGCCAAATACCTCCAAATAGCATCTGCAGCCATAGCCTACCTGATTACACTACTAATAAATATATCTCTCACTGAACACACTGTTACAACTTTGTGGAAAACCTCCTACATCATTCCCCTCCACAAAGGAGGCTCATCCACTGACCTCTCCAACTATCGACCCATTGCTATCCTCTCACCACTATCCAAAATCCTAGAAAGATGTATTCACCATCAACTCCTCACTCACCTTCTTTCTAACAACCTCCTATCCAACTCCCAACATGGCTTCCGTCCATCCCACAGCACCACCACCGCTATAATTAACTTCACCAACATAGTAAACACATACAGAAACCAGGGTAATCTTGTCTCGGCCACCTTTCTAGACTTATCCAAAGCCTTTGATAGAGTTTCCCACAATAAACTCTTAATCTGCCTCAGCAATCTCAACACTGACAGCCCCTCCATACAGTGGTTTAAAAGCTATCTGGACAATTGCCATCAATCTGTCAAATGGACTAAATGCCTATCCCGCCCATTACCAGTCACAGTTGGTGTACCCCAAGGCTCCATCCTAGGCCCCCTCCTGTTCAACATCTTTACAAATCAACTCCACTCCACAACTACAGGTGCCAAAGTTGTCCAATACGCTGACAATACAACCCTAATCTGCTCCACATCCAATATTAAACTTCTACAACAAAAAACCCAACAATCCTTTACTGACATAGAATATTGGCTCATTAATTCCCAACTAATATTAAACCCAAAGAAAGCACAGCTTATGCTGTTCCACCCTATTAAAACTCAGGATGTTACCTTTTCCATATCCTCAGGCAATAGGTCTCTCATCACCCCAGTAAAAGAAGCTAAGTTACTTGGATTCACCATTGACCAACAACTAAAGTACAACAAACACATATCCCTCACTGTCGCCAAAGTCCACAGAAAGCTAGGGACCCTATATCACTGCAAACAATACCTAACTTGTGAAGCTACAATCACCATAGCCAGAACCCACCTGCTAGCAACTATCCTAGATGCATGTCCAGTACTAACAAACCTAAATAAAACTGACCTTAACAAACTCTCCAAGTGTTATAACAAAATCGCCAGATTCACTGCCAACACCAGATCATGGTCCCACCACTGCCAATCCCTAAACAAACTGCACTGGTTAGAATTCCCAAATTTACTACAATGCCACCAACTCAACCTGGCACACCAAATACTATACTACCCTGAAAAAACCCTACTCTGTCTGGCCTCATAACCTTCTACAACCCTAACAGGCAGTTACGATCTACCAACAAAGCCCTCCTAGAAAATGTCTAATGTGTAAATAGCTCAGGCAACTCCCTATTCACTAATGAAGATGCAAAAAACTGGAATATCCTGCCTCCTGACCTCAGATTTCAAACATGTACAACCACCTTCAAAACCCAATTAAAATTATACCTACACACCAATCATTTATGTATCTGCAAAGGACCTCCCTGAACTCCCAATCTGCTAATGGAGGGTATTGGCAGGAGGACCTCTCTGCAATCCCATTCTGCTTATGGAGAGTCGGCTCAAACATTCTACTGTATTTCATCCTCTCTCTTTTTGCATTTTGTAAATATTGTTTGCATGTTTATAGTATACTACAGTGCTACTTGACTATAGAGTAGTGCACTTATTCTTGTATGTAATTCCTCTGTATTACTGTGTTAACCTTTTATATTTGTAACCTGTGTTATTGCTATATATATTGTTTATATTCTGTAATTTTTTTTTTCTGGGACTTTTTCCCCCAGGACTGCACTGAAAACGGATACCAGCTGTCCACTTGGACCATCCTGGTAAACAAATGTTAAATAAATAAAATAAATAAATAAAATTACTAACTTTCAGGCTTAGATCTCTCATAGTCACCCAAACATTATTGTTATGACCGTGACCTGGGTTAAAACCGTCTATTAGCAATTCAGAATTTCTCTACCCAGGCTTTCAAACTATAAGATCCAACAGGCCTAAAAGAAAGGAAGCAGTGTACACTAATCATTTCCAATACTTATATTTCCATATACAAATTTCGTACCTCCATTTTTTATTCCAAAATTCTCATTACTCTCTTAAAAATGAATAACTGCAAAAATATGTGTATCATAGTACTTTATATACCTCTTGGCAATAATATATCCATATCAGAAGGCATCCTTGCATGGGTTTCTACTAATATTAAAAACAAAATTGTCATCCTAGGTGAGGTAAACATCAACTGGCTAAACCTAAGCTCCAACCTTCCTTCTTCAAATATTAATCTATTCAACTTCACACAACTCATCAATTCCCCAACCAGACTTAATAAGGACAATGACAGTGGTTCTATTTTAGACTGGATTCTGGTTTCTAACCCTAACAAAATATCTCTCAGATACCATGAGTGATCATCTCCCCACCTTTATTTGACGTACACCACTCACCTGTCAAATCAAACATCAATATTAACAAATAAGAAATCTTTCCAAATTTAGCTCACATACCTTCACCAATATCCTAAAAAAGATAAACTAGAATGTCCTAAAAGCACTCCTACTTGATGACACAGTCAATTATTTTAACTCTTTATATTTCTGAATACATTAAATAGCCTAGCACCCCTTCGCAAAAAGAGGATAAAATCATGCTACGCTCCCATAGCTAACCAAACTTACTAACGTTATTATGATCACCAGGGACAAAATATGGAAATAGTGGCAAACCAACAAAAGCACTCCAGACATGTTAAAATGTAAACAACTTCGGAACCAGGTAAAAAGACTAGTCAACAAAGATAAAAAAGAATACTATATAAAACTGTGAAGCAGCCATAAACAAAACCCACAAACATTCTGGAATTCTGTTACCTCACTTCTAAAGCCAGGCACAAAAAACAGCCCATGTCCACATCCCGACAAATCATGTCAAGAAATATCTACCCTCGTCAATTAACTCTTCATCAGTTCTATAGCTGACATTACTGTTAAGTTTTCCCAAACAAATTGCTGCTCAGGAAATGCTACCACATCCACTCAGTATACCAAATCCTACTCCACACCAATGTTCTCTCTAAATCCCATTCCAATCACCACAATAAAGAATTTACTTCTGAAACTTAAAATTTGCTCTAATGCCCCTGACAACATGCCCATTGAATATCTAAAACTTGCAGATGAAGCCATTGCCTATTCTATAAGTATACTTATCAACAGATCCATCCAAGAATCTTACGTCCCCAATACCTGAAAAAGGCATATATTCTCCGTCTCCATAAAGGTGGCAATAATTATGATATCGCCAACTTCCATCTTATTGCCATTCTCACACATGTCTCTAAGATCTTGGAAAAATGCATACAAATTCAACTTCTGCATTTTCTTCTTCATAACCAACTCCTGTCACCTACCCAACATGGACTCAGATCAGGCCATAGTACTACATCTACTCTCATATCTTTCATGGATATAGTAAACTGAGCCTGTAATTCTGGTAGAATCATTTCCATCCTCTTCCTAGATCTATTAAAGGCTTTCTGTACAGTTTCTCACCTTTTACTTCTAACCCAACTCTCTAACACTGGACTTTCCCCTACCACACTCAGCTGGTTCTCAAGTTATTTAAAACACAGACAACAGGCAGTCAAACAGCAACACTCTATCTCCCTCCTATTCACCATTTTCATTAATGATTTTAACTCTTCTGTAACTTAGGGCTCCCTTATGCAATATGCAGATGACTCAACTATTGCATGTTCAGCTGACTCAATCTCTGACCTACAACATAAAACTCAAGTGGCCTTCTCGACCAGGGAAACCTGGATGTATACTAATCACCTAGCCTTAAATCCAAATAAATCCACGATCATACTATTCACCCCTAAAAAATCAACTCCATTAGACAAAACTAATTTCTCTATATGTTCTCTAAACAATTATAAAATTGAAATTGTTAGCTACACAAAACGTCTGGGGGTCACCATAGATGAACACCTCAAATCTGATATCTACATACAGCATAATATCTGCAAAACCCATTAAAAGCTAGAAATTCTCTATAGACATCTTCTCTTTCTAAGCCCCTCCACTAGGCAAACCCTTACTTCAACTTATTTACTCCCATCACTCATCTGTGGTGTCCTGTTACTCACCAACCTCCATTCCTCACTTAAAGCCAAGCTTATGACATGCTACAATAAAATAGCCAAATTCACTACTAATGCCAAATACTCTACCCATCATTGCACTGCTCTACGTTCCCTAAAATGGCTTGAACTTCCACCACTACCTCACCTATGTGCAACTAACTATAGCACAAAAAATTATCTTTAAACCTGCAGCTTGTCCTTCCCTGCAATATTTACTTACTACCGCCCAAAGAGGCCCCTCAGATCTGAGAATCAGCAGCTCTTGCGGGTATATAAGCCAAACCTTCCAGATGACCATCTCCTTAACTCCTTCCTTTTCCATAGCCAAAAATTGGAATGCCCTACCTTTTTCAATTAGAACAACTAAAAACCCTGTCTTTTTCAAAAATTCATTACATGAATACCTTTCTTCTACCTGGATCTGTATATGCACCCAGCCTCCTTAAAATATTTAGTATAACTAATGTCTTCCTAGCTACCATATTATAATGGTCACTGTAACTCCTCACTGCTCTGAAACCTAGAAAACATGAATGTAATCTTATTTCTTTACTTGTGTGACTATATGCAAATGTCTCTGGCTACGGAGTGCATAATCTTCTCTTGTATTTACTTCAGACTTGTATGTTTTTCTACTCTGTCTATTACTGCTGAGTGAATTGTTAAACGATATTCACCAATGTATGTTAATTACGGAGCTTTTCTCCCTGGGCCTCAACTGAAATGGGCTCTGAATGTCTCAGTGAACTTTCCCAGTAAACAAAGTGCAAATAAATAAACTAGCAGACCAAGTGACTATCTATATGATGCTCTCCCTGTAGGATGCCTTGTTGAAGTTTCAAGTAGTTTATTCAGTTAGGTGGAAGTTTTTTTAAGAAATTAAGGCAAAAGTGCTAGACTTTTTCCAGTAAATTCAGTGGTTGGCAATGGATTTGTGTGGGTGTTGGTAGTGTTTGTAAATTTTGGCCATAACAGTGCATGTCTAGCCAAGGGGGATTAACTATGACAGAAAACAAAGAATAAGGGCATGATAGGTGCACATCTACCAAGGGGGAGATGGGGGAGTTACTGTCATTTCTTCACTCAAAATTTTTAGTCAGGTATGGTTACTTCTGTTGTGGTGTCATCATTTCCATTCATTTTTCCTTCGTACTTGACTTTTCTTACAGAAGTTTCAGTTTGTGATATTACTGTTTTCTGGAATGCTGTTCTTAGGACTAATCACTTTCTCTTTATCCCATACTGCCACACTATCCCCAACTTCTTCTTTTGGCTTTTCCCGGTTAGGGGTCACCACAGCAGATCACCTGTCCGCTCATGATTGGCAGTGGAGTTTTTATGGTGTCAAGTTGCCAGCCTGGCACCCAACCTCCCACAGAAGGCACACACATGCACACATTCACAACTAGGGCCAATTTAGAGTGTCCAATTCACCTACAGCATGTCTTTGGGATGTGGAAGGAAACTGGAGCACCTGGCGGAAACCCACATGACCACAGGGAGGACACGCAGACTCCTCACAGAAGACACCCCAGCTGAGGATCGAACCAGAGAGCCTCTTGCTGTGAGGCAGCAATGCTAACCGCTGCACCATTGTAGCTGCCTGCCACACTATCCCCAACAAAAGACCAAAATACCACAAGGGACTTTGAAACCAGCTTATTGAAAAAAATGATTAGTTTACCAATAATGAAAACAGCATTATAAACAATAAAACCAGATACTCTTAAACAGAATAAATAGCATCAAATTCCTTGTCACCTCATAGCAAGATGTTGTCCCATTCGATTCTCAGCTAGAGCGTCTTCTCTGTGGAGGCATACGTGAATGGGGTGTGCCTTCGTTGAAGGTTGTGCATCAGGGCTGGTAACCCGGTACATAAAAATCCACTACCAATCATTAGCGTACCGGAGTTCCACTGTGGCGACCCCTAACCGGGAAAAGCCGAAAGACACAAACAAACAAACCAAGTCCCTACTGAATCGGGTTGCCTGACAGACCAGTCTGCCTATGTAACCTGACACCTTCCCTCTAATGGCTTCCTCACCTTGAACCCCCCCCCCCACACACACACACACACACACACAAATCTTGTCTTTGCCATTTGTATCTAGTTCTCATTTCCTTGTTCTAGAAATGGGGAGCTCTAGAAAGTGTATAGGGTAATGAAAAAGGGGAGGTGGGACCATGAAGCAACTTCTCCATAATCAAAGCAAATGGGGAGGTAGAGGTGAACAGATCTCCAGAGCTGATATTCCAAAATGAAGGCAAGAGACCCAGAGACTGCCAAATATATGCCATTCACCTGTGAGGTGATAGAAAAATCACATTCATGAGGCAGTAGAACAGAATGGTTTGCCACATAAACCTCAGTTATCCCATACTGCTCTGCAATCCCCAACAAAAGACAAAATACTACATTGGACATTGGCACTAGTTTTTGAATAAAACATTAGATCAGCAATAAGAAAAACAGTATTATAAACCATAAAATCAGATACTGATAAACAGCATAAAATTCCTGTTAATACCAAGGACCTAACTAGTCATGTGACAGAATGCACTGTCTGTCAGACCTGTCAACTTCCCAACAAGTGGCTTCCTAACTATGCCCCCTTAGCAAACTTTTCATTGTCACTTGCAACTTTGTATCCAGCTCTCAATTCCTAGTTTTGCAGCTGGGGTGACCCAAGAAAAAGATTGGAGGAATGAAAAAAGGTTCACAGGCTATTCAATGATTGCCTGCCAGGCTTTGCAAAGCAGCCTATCCCCTGCCACATTCATAGTTACTGACCACACATTCTGACTAACATAAAATGGGAGAGAGACAAAACAAAACATTCACCTTTTAGTGTGACACTGATAATAACCATCATTCTGAAACATTTTTACACATGCACACACACACACACACACACACACACACACACACACACACACACACACACACACACACACACACACACACACACACAGTCACACACGGACATATAGATACAGTATATAGAAAGATAAATGTAGATATATCTATCAATCTTTATACATGCATACATATAGAGAGATATAGATATATAGTTACATATTTATATATATATATATATATATATATATATATATATATATATATATATATACATATATATAGATAGATATAGATATAGATATATAAAACACAACCATATAGTTATAACAATTTTTGAAGGTAAAGTGAAAAGCTAATCTTAAATAAATGCAAACCAATGTCTGACAGATGCACTCCATCATGTGAAAATCAAACTGGGTCCTTGTTATACAACTCCCAACATGTAGTTGCACCAAAACCCAACTGAGATGCAGCATGAACAGGTCTATATTCATATCAGCTGTGTCTACAAACAAGTGATTAACTTGCTACTGATCACAGTATCCTTGGACCAGACAACCCACAAACCATGGAAACTATGACAAATGTTCACCAAGTCTGTAAGAATGAAGGACAGCAGTCTGCACTTGGGAATCTTCCCAATATGATTTCCCCCTAAATGCACAGAAATAATATTCAGTAGTCTATCCTTGTAAATCACCTGCTGTAACACTGGTAGCAGATGTTCCCAGCTCAAACCTGCAAAGCCTTTCGATATTCTTTGTGAAGAATTGACCTAGAGATCACGACTCAGACCTCCAGGCAGGACTTGGGCTCTGCCGGCTGCCTAGTACATGGGGAGTATCACACTATCAAGACATGAATGCTACCTAAATCAAACCAAACAAATAATCGAAAAGAATAAATAGCGTTAATTGATATATGACAAATAAACCCTGGGGGACAACCTACTGGTCCTCTTTATTAACAAAACTGATCTGCATTCAAATGAAAGGTTTGAAGCATGCTCCATTCTGAATAAGTGAGAGGAATAATCCTCATAAGGTAGACTCTGGGAAAGAAAAGTCCTCTGTAAACAAGTGTTGAGGTCCACAGAGCATAACTGGTTTCCATTTGGAAAAGAAAAAATCTAAACTATACTGAATAGAAGACCAAGCAAGCTTCAGCAAAATAATCTAAGTGGACAAAGTAAGGGAATTATAGATATGTCTATTATCACTTATTGATCTATCCCAGTGTGATATATCTTGGAGCTTCCATTTCAGACCGGGACTGTAGTCTGAACCATCATAACATAGGACCATCTTAAACTACCTAGAATGGATTTTCTATGGAGGGAATGGCAAAAAAAAAAAAAAAAACAATAGCTGAGGACAAGCTGCTGGAAATTGTCTGTTTAGACCGAGTATGTTCCTTTTATGTCCCTCGATAAGAGAGAGGACATGAATCAGCTTTTCTAAAGGACTTAGTTCTGTCAAGATAGTACCTGAGCTGCCTGTGCACATCCCAAGTATGCAGAATGTGTCCTCCTGGTTATTAGGTTCTGTGCAGAAAACTGGAAGACAGATGGCTTGTTTCAGAGTAAACTCTGAAACCATCTTGAGCATGAATCAGGGACTTGTTATTAAAAAGACCTTACCTATGGAAATCCGATAGAGTTCACCAATCATGAGAGCCTGCAACTCAGATGCTCTTCTTGCAGGTGTCAGAGCAATGATGAGTACAGTTTTCCAAGTCAAAAATCTAAAATGAGCTTGATGGACAGGTTCCGAAGGTGACATTGTTAATTTGCAGGTAACTCACACAGATATTTAATCACGAGCGGTGTAAATTCTCTGATGTGTCCTTGGTTATTGGTTAGATACCAACTAGAAAATCACCTCCACTTACCAACACGGGGTCTTCTAATAGCCAGCTTTATTGCCTTCTGTTGTACCTGCTGCACATCCTCATCAAATAAGTGCATAAAAGGATTATCCAAGCAGTCCATTGAAATTTATTGATATTGGGATGGATCGAGCTCTCCCTGTCTTGTGTGAGTAGATGCATTTTATGAGAACTTGTGGTAATTGCCTTGGCCAGTTCCATAAAAAGGGAGAACCAATGTTGCTTGGGCCAAAAGGGGGTCATCACAATTACTTTTTAAGGATATCCTTTTGAATTTTTAGAAATACCCTGGCTATCAGTGGAAAGAGTGGAAACACAGGAAAATTCCTTTCCAGGGGAATGAATACACATCTGTCTTCCAGGCTAGTGTGCAAGGAGCCCTGGAACAAAACTTGTTTAGCTGTCTGTTTTGAAAAGAGGCAAACAAATCTATTCGAGGTAACTAAATAAAATTCACTAGAAAGCACTGATGAACAATAACTTTAGAGTAAAATGATTTCATCTCCGCTTTTGTTACAACTTCTTCAGAAAAATAAGAACACACTCACAATGACATAAATAGTAGTAATTCAATAAACATGTGATCAATTAACTGATAAAAATATTTAAAGACATACTATCCTAAAACATTAAAAGGCTTTTAATTTCCTATTTTCTAAAAAAACATTTAATATTGATATGCTCATTTATGCCAGGAGAAACATCAGCCCCAAGAATTAGTACTATTTATGTCATTGTGAGTGTGTTCTTGTTTTACTGAATAAGTTGTAAAGAAAGCAGAGTTTAAATCATTTTACACCGAAGTTATTGTTCGTCAGTGTTTTCTAGTGAATTTTATTTAATTTTGAGTTTGTTTCACTAGGCCTTCATGGTGAATTGTTTTTTTAGATTTATTTGAGGTGTTCTACACAACTTGATCAGTTCCTGGAAGACCCAACATTCAATATCTAGTTCATGACGTTTTTTCCTGCTGAGCTTGTCTGCCACTATGTTTTGCTCTGACTGTATGTAAGATGCTTGGAGGGTGAAGAAATGCTGTAGAGCTAACTCCAAAGCTACCACTGCCAGCCTGCATAGCAGTTACAACCTAGTACCGCTGTGGCTGTTGACATACCACATGACTTTGGCATGCCTTGTAATCAGTAGAAGAAGTCATGGAGATCAAATGTGATAGAGAGACTTAAAGGCATGGACGACAGCCAGTGTCTCTTATCAGCTAACGTGGTTTGGTTTGTCTGAAGTTTCACAGACCTTGCACATTTACTCTCTGGAAAATGCTCACCAAGCAAAGTACAATGGGTCTGTGGTGACAGGCTGGATTGGTGTCTTAAGAGAAAAGGGGAGACCTACATTTAGTTAATCGCATTGTCTCCACCAATGCAGCTCCCTTTTTATGAAGCCACAAACTGGAATTTGATACTCAAGAGAATGCAAATGCCTGGAAGGCCAAATTCGTTAAACTGTTACACTAAGTGTACACAATCTGTATTGAAGAACATCCCTACCACATTTGTCTCTAGTCACTCAGAAAAATTACTCTGATAGGTGTATACGTATTCTACACTTTGTGGTAACCTTTATGAATCCCCTCAATATTTGAGGCTCCAAGGAAAATCAATAGGGAAACTAAAATTAGCAGGAAGAAGGAGTGAGTTATGCTTGTGTTGTCTGTTCACTTGCAACAGTGTAAACTTAGTGCACACTTAGTGTAGGTGTTAATGAATCCCAGGATATTTGTTTTTTTTTTGTTTTTTTTTAAGAAACCATTATATCTTTCTCATGTGTTCTGGCTAATAGAGAATCAAAGTCATGAACCATAGGATCCTAAGAAATTGTCTTACAGAAGTTAGAAAATTACTAAGAAGTTCAGGAAAAATTCCAGTTAAAGAACCAGCTTGTTTGTGCTAAAACCGACTTTTGAAGAGAAGAGTCAGTAAGGCATCACAGAAACACAGTCCTATGAGATGGAGTCCTATTTATTTGGAAGCACCAGAATGGTCAAAATAAACAGATTCTTAACACCTGAACAAGGACTCTGCAAAAATAAAGTTGTCTAAATAAGCAAAGATGTGAATGCCATTCAGTCTGCAATAAGCTATGACTGAGGCTAAACATTTTGTGAATAACCTTGGGGCTGTATATAAACCAAAGGGTAATGCCGAGAACTGATACTGTGACCTAGAAATACAGAACCTTAGACATTTCCTGAAGCCAGTGGCTATGGGAATATGGTAGTAAGCATTTTTTAAGTCTAGATTTACCAAGTACACACATGAGGAATGAGAGATGACAGTTTCTGTTAGGTCAACACTTTGTACTTTAGAATGGTCACATACTTATTTAGAAATGAAAGATCTAGTACTGGTCTCCAAGAAGCCTGTTTTTTGTAGTACCAGAAGGATTCTGTAATATAAGCCTTTTTACCATTGACTTAAAGGCACTGGTTTTCTGACTTCCTGGGTGTGAAAACATTCTGTTTGGTTTAGAGTTGGTGGTGGGGGGTTCCCATGAAGATACTTTTATATTCAGTGCTATATGTAACCCTCCTGTACCACTTTTAACACCTACAAATCTATGACAATCATATGCCAAAGGGGAATGTTGAGCCATTTTTTAACAGACTTTAGAGATACTGGATGGGGAAGAAAGAGAGTAAAGAATTCTGACACAGTCATTCTGTATTTTTGGCCTTTCCTTTTTTCTGAAAGGACCCCTTTTTTGTTACCCTCTGGCCATCTCTTTTTACATTTCATTTTCCAGAAAAGGGCCAAATGACATTATCTAAAGCTGAATCCAAGATTTCAGATGTTACCCCATCAGAAAATGTTTGGTTACATACTCATGCATACTGTCTCAACACTGCAGCAGTAGCAGTGGCCGTAGACACAGTATCTGCAGAATCATACTCACTCTCCAAACCATTTTTAGAAAATGTAGAGTAGAAACAGTTTGTCTCTAAAGAAAGCTTTTCTGCTTTTTTAGGAATTGATGGCTGGGCATCAGGATAAGTACAAGCATCATTTTATACATCCAACGTGACTGGCAGTAAAGGATGGATGGGAAAGGAATGAGGTGTATCCATTTGTAATATAGCATTATATCTCCTCTGTTCAGGGAAGGACACCTATTTGTTCCCATAAAATACCACATTTATCCAGGCAAAGGTCTGATTAAAAGAAAATTCATTTACACAAGGACATGAATTAAAGTTTTCTAACTGATCTAAGAGTTGAGCTTGGGAATCTACAGGAAAAGAATGCCCATCTCTGTCAAAATCAGAATCATCAGACCCTGTTTCCTCAGGAGTAATTTTACAGGGAATGTCCATCTGTAAAGATTTTGAGTACCAGAATTTATCTCCTGTAGTACCTGTCTTGCCAAGTTATGGAATGCATCTTTTTTAACAGCAATATCTTCATTAGAAGAACAATATTTAACCTTTTTTTCAAACAGGAGATCCAAAATAAAAGGACTGGCTCAAAGGAGGGACAGCTACACATTCTAATGGTCATCTGCCCCGGTTACCTCAAGAAGAATCTCCCAGAGTGTCTCCCTGACCCAGAGTAGATGGCTCTCCCATGCCCGTATCAAGCACTGGAACAGCCAAAGAAGGCACGACTGACTCTCAGCTCATGCTGGCTGAAGGACTACTGCATAGGAAGACAGAGAAGGAAGTGAATAATCTGAGGAACAATCAGTGGCCACTGCAGGCTCACCCCTTATTGGTTTAGGCATAGACTGAGTCCCCAACAACAGCAAGGACTCTTTGGTAAGTGATTTTTTTTCTTTCTAAGTAAAGTGAGAGAACAGCCAGCCTGACTGGAGTAAGTATCCATTCTGTAACCTGGGAAGAAGCAACAAAAGTGGTAAATTTAGCTGAAGCAAAGCAGTAAAAGGTAAGTTGTCAATGAGTGTTCACAAGCAGCACACTTCCACTCATCACTTTCCCTCAGTTCCTTAGATTATAAAATGCAAAACTGGAATAGAATTCCCCTGTCAGTAGGGTTCAGACACACACACTCACACACACACACACACACACACACACACACACACACACACACACACACACACACACACACACACACACACACACACACACTGATGGAATCAAAATGACAAGTAGATTGGCATTAAGGGAGCATAAGCATTACAATGACACACAATTCCCTGCTTGTTTCTCTGTAAACTTTCCTGTTCCACAAAATTCAAAGTTTATAGAAGCAGTACACAATTATTTTACAAATTTATCCCAAATATCTTAATGAACCATCTAAGATAAAAATACCAATCCCTGACAGGAAATGTCTGATACTGAAAAAATAATACAGGGTTTCTTAAATTCAGGGTTTGTGAACTTATTTCCAAGGATTCCTGATAATGCAGGAGTTCTGCTAGTGGAAGGTTTATTGTGTGTTTATCTGATTGGCCTGAGGGCTTACCCATGTAAAGTCTTTTATCCTGCTGGTATAAAAAACATGCATTTGTGTGATGTGCAAAATCGGTTATCCCTGCCCTGTATATAAACAAACCTCTCCAGTTTTAAATCCTCTATAGGAAACACTCTCCACTGTCTCCCACTATTCATAGGTGCTTGAAAAGCTGCCAGTTTATGAAGAGGGTAGCACCCCTGCAGGTAGTCTAATAGTATCCTATTAAACACTCTCACTTAGACCTTTAAGTGACTCTCCCCTACTTCTTCCCATCTATTAAGGATCTGGTATAATAGATAGGTGCTTCTCTGTCATCTCTGTTTCTGGGCTGCTGGATATGGGCATTCTGAGGCAGTGTAGTAACTGCCTCATGCTCACTGACAACCATTAAATTTTTAATAGACATAAACAGTGAGAGATGTAGATACACAGTGTCATTGGAGGCAAAGCTCTCACATATCAGACAAGAAATGCAAACCAAGTTGTTAGCATTACACACAAAACATTCACTAGTGACACTAAGGAAGAAACACACAGACCCACATATGCAGAGGTACTCACTTGTAATCTACCCAAACCTCCAAGATCTCCTAAAAGCATCTCTTAGTGGCCCTGTGCACATTTAAACAAGACAGCAATTCACAATACACATAATTCTGAAAATCATTGTACCCCCACTTCCAAGCCCATAAGGCAATGCACTGCACAACTGAACATCCTAGTTATTGGGGATTCCATTGTGAGATATACTGATGTCCCCCTTACCAGGCTAAACAAGGAGAAGATCACAGTGATCTGTCTGTCTTGAGCCAGGATCCACCAGATCATGCATGCACTTAGGTCTTTAAACCACAAGTGCCAGTATGACACAATCATAGTCCATGTGGGCATAAATAACCTAAGATGTACCTCACTGGACTATATGAAGAGAGACATGATAGAGCTCTCTGAGTATATGTCCCAGGTGGATATGAATCTAGCCTTGAGTAGCATCCTACCTTCAGCAATGATGATGCCACAGTACCAGCAAAAAATGATTGACTTCAACAATTTGCTTAGTTTGTGTGTCACAAAAAAAGGATCCAACATCTGTCAGCCTGAGGAGACGTGCTCAACAAACCAAGATGCTTTGCCAGAGATGGCTTGCACTTGTCACCATTTGACTTCTGGATATTTGCAAAAATGTTATCTATCCCCATAGTGCCTTTTTTAGGCTGTGCCACATTGTTAAACCCACCAACATAACAAAAAGCACTGACGACCACCTAAAGGTACTGCTGTTCAACACTAGGAGTTTAAATAAAAAACTGCACTTTCTGGAAGCATCCCTAACCCTGGAGAACACAGACATATGTGCAGTCACAGAAACATGGTTCAGAACCATGGAGAGCACCCAGGCTATCAAAGGCCACAATGCCTTTCACACATTTCTATCCCCTTCAACTCAGGATAAAACAAACAGAGGAGGTGTGTCAGTGTTCATAAAGGACAAGTATACTGCTAGACTGGTCCAACAACATGTCTCACATGAGATGCTCCATGCCCAACTAACCACACGTGCAACCACCTATCATATCCTTTCTAGCTACAGATCCCCTGAAATGTGTCTGGAAAACCACACCACCTACCTAAACCTACTGGAATCTCTTAACATTCAGACTAATGCCTTACTTATGGGTGACTTCAACTAATCCTCCATAAACTGGGAGATTTATATCACCCATAATTCACTTGCTCAGAGGTTTTTGGATTTTGTCAATGTAAACACTCTGGAACAACTAGTTAACTCCCCAGCTAGATGTATAAATACCCCAGCACTAGTACACCTGAACATGGGGGGATGCTGCTCCCTTCCGTGCATTAAATCCTCCTTGGTAAGTTCTGACCACAAAATTACCTGCTTTAGTATTAAAACTAACCTAGAACCCCCATCAAACTTCAAACCTGTTAAGATCTTTGCTAGGGCCAGTTACTTCAAACTAAGTGACAGCTTAGTAAACTTCCAAGCCCCTCTGAACTCAGATGACAATGAGGCCTACTTTGAGCTGCACACAAAAGCACTGTACAGCCACATTCATAGCTGCATAGACAAGACACTACCTATGCAAGTCAAACCTATGATTACTGGCAAAAATAAACCTCCGTGGTGGACCCCTATCATAAATAGGGTATTCAGCAAAAGCAAAAAAATCCTATCCAAAGCCAAGAAGGAACAGACAAAACAGTGCAAAAAGACACTCACCAGTCTAAAAAAAAAAAACAACTTAGAGAGCTGGTCAAGTCTGCCAAAGCAAACTATGTGACAACAATAGCATTCCAGGTGAAAGATAACCATAAGGCTTTTTATAATTATCTAAAACAGCAAAAAAAAAAAAAAAAAATGATGGCAGCACCAGGAAATGCCATTCAAGATTTAATCCACAAGTTCAAGTAAAATACAAGCCAAAAGTAAGCGCTTTCATCTCCTGCAATGGAGACTTCTTCAGACTAATGGCTTACACTTAAAACCTTTTTAAATACTAAAATAGTAGTCAATTAAACTTAATTGACAATCATTAAAAGCTAAATTAGCAGTTTTAAAACAACAGTCAGCCTAATGCTGACAAATACCTCTAACTAAAATCCCTAATGCTTCAGTCCCTTCCTTTTTAAATATATAATAAATTATTCTCTGTTATTAAGTCCTGGGGAAAAACATGCATTTAATCTAACCTGCCAGCAGTATTCCAACCACCCTAATTATTCTTCTACATTAATACTTTTAATATTAGGATGCACTGAATCTATTACCAAACACTTAAAATAAATTTTACATCTATTTTCCACATAATGCTTACCCATAGCATTTTTTACATCACCCTTACCAATAGCATAGTGGTATTCATAGATTCTCCTATACAATTCTCTGTTAGTTTTACCTACATAAAAGGAGCTACATTCTACACATATTAATATATAAACAACATTTTTAGATCTACATGTGAATCTACATGGGACTTCTACTAAAGTTTTCCCAAGTGTAATTTTGTGATTATCGATGTATAAATATTGACAGTAATTACAATTGAAGCACTTTACCATTCCTTTCCTTTCTTCCACAGGCTTATTTTTATTTAACTTCTTTTGAAAAAAGTCTTTAAAGTTTTTCGCTCTTTTTTGTACAAATTTTGGTTCATCTCCTAAGTTCTTTATAATTTCACTATTTAGTTTTAATATTCCCCAATTCCTTCTATCTATACTTTAATAGTATTAGAATAAGTACTGTTTTGTAATGCTAAAGCTGTGGTAAAATCTGCAGAGATTTTCTCCTTTGGTTTATCTACAATTATATTATTCCTTTTCATAATTTCTTCTGCCATCACCTTATCTACCATTTCTTGGGGGTAACCTCTACTTAACATTCTTTTGCAAAAATTGTCATTGTGAATGAAGAAGGAATTCTATCAGCCAACATTTTTGTTTTGTCAAAACATATTATCAAATGTTGAGATTTATTTGACCTTTGACAATGTTCCACTTGGTCTTTTGGATGAACTAAATGAATTTTGTAAATACATGTCTGTTTTGAAATTAAGTTTATGAATTTTAGAAACTAATTTACCATCAGATCTTATAGATCTATAAGATCTAATGGTAAATTAGTTTCTAAAATTCATAAATGCCCTTGGGCAGATTGTAGCTCCTTTCATATTATGTGGAAAATAGATGTAAAATTAATTTTAAGTGTTTGGTAATAGATTCAGTGCATCCTAATGTTAAAAGTATTAATGCAGAAGAAGAATTAGGGTGGTTGGAATACTGCTGGCAGGTTAGATTAAATGCATGTTTTCCCCCAGGACTTAATAACAGAGAAGAATTTATTATGTATTTAAAAAGGAAGGGACTGAAGCATTAGGGATTTTAGTTAGAGGTATTTGTCAGCATTAGGCTGACTGTTGTTTTAAAACTGCTAATTCAGCTTTTAATGATTAATTGTCAATTAAGTTTAATTGACTGCTATTTTAGTATTTAAAAAGGTTTTGTTTATGTGTAAGCCATTAGTCTGAAGAAGTCTCCATTGCAGGAGATGAAAGCGCTTACTTTTGGCTTGTATTTTACTTGAACTTGTAGATTAAATCTTGAATGGCATTTCCTGGTGCTGCCATCGTTTTTTTTTTTGCTGTTTTGGATACTGATTTGGTTAATAGCATGCTGCTGTATTTCAAGCTTTTTATAATTATGTTCGTAACCTCAGGGGAAATGCTCAGCAATGTGCCGAAGTAATCATGAATGGCAACACTTACACTCAGCCTGAAACTATGGCAAACCAGCTGACTGACAAGTTCAGTTCAAACTTCTCCCTCCATCACCTCCTACCACACACAAAGAAATACCCACAACCATTACTCTACCAGTCATTATGAGGGAACAGATCCTTAACTGTGCTCTCTAAAGCCAAAAACACAACGTTCATGTGTCCCAACAACATTCCAGAATGCTTCTTAAATAGCTTAAAACAGAATCTATCAGGGCCACTAGAAACCCTCTTTAACTACAGCTTCCAAACGGGCTTTGTCCCCGAAGAATGAAGGACTGCAACAGTCACCCCTATGCACAAGGGGGAGCCCATCAACTGACCCAGGGATCTACAGACCCATAAGCTTGATCAGTCTTATCTGCAAGGCCATGGAGAGAATGATCATGGACCTGATTAGTAACGACATATGAATGCTCCAAAAACTGGAACAGACCCAACTTGGCTTTGTCAAAGGGAGCTTTTGCCTGCACAGTCTGGTGAACTTCTTTGAGAAAGTCACCAGGGCCAGGGATGAGGGAAAATGGTACACACCACTTATCTAGACTTGGTCAAAGCTTTCAACACAATCCCCCACTCGGGGATCATAGATAAACTTACTGAGTTAGGCATAACCCGTACATCATCAGATGGATAGCCAACTGGCTCACTGATAGACACATGTTGGCCAGATAGCTGAATGTAGATCCCTTGAAGTATTATTTTAGCTGAGGTACCAGGAGACACCAGTAAAGATGTTTTTTGCACTCATTTTTCTGAGAGTCTTCATTTGTGTATGTTTTTTGATCCATTTCTGATAAGAAACCTGTTTCTAGTGGCATCCCATGTGTCTCAGTGTTGGGACCCCTGCTGTTTGGTATATACTTCTCTGAAGTTAAGGCTAATGTTGGGGGCCTCTGGCTCACCAAGTTCACTGACAACTGGAAGCTGAGAACAATCATTGACTCCCCAAATGATGTTGACATCCTACAAACAGGCCTAAAAATGACAAATGACTAGTGCCAAAACCAAGGTTTGACACTAAATGCAAAAATAATGCATAATCACACCCTTCAGTAAATCACATATCCCTGCAAATTATAACATTGATAGCACACCCATAAAAGTAGGCCCAGTGGTGAGGGACCTAGGAACACAGATAGATAGTAACCTAAACTTTGACCACCAAGTAGCTACAGTAGTGAGGAAATCCTTGTGTGTGGCTCAACTTGTAAGTAAAGGCATCGCATCAAGATCAAAGGAAGTCATAGTGCCATTGTACTCGGCCCTCATCAAGTCCATAATCAAGTACAGTGCCTCCTCCTGCATGTACCTAAGAGAAGTTTCTCACTAAAAAAATACAAAGCATAAGACACATGTCTTATGCAGGCTGACTAAAGGCCCTATCCCTTTTCTCTGTCTCGTATCATTTATTGAGATGAAACTTATGTCTGACCTTCAAAGCATTTTCTGATCCAGCCCTGATGAAAATGTCTTATTTTCCTGAAGAAAAATTATACAAGAGTTACACATTATATAGACCTGAGCCTTACTCTAACAGAACTTGCTGAAGAGACAGATTTATATCCCATCATATTGTCTATGCAAAAAAAAATCCCATCTTGGTAAATCAGAGCCCATCCCTCACTCTCTTCAAAAAAGAATTTGGATTAATGGATGGGAAACTGTAAATGTATTCCTGGGGTACTGCCCATGTACCTTATGGACAGAGGCAGTCTGTAGAATGACTCAGGGCTCCAACACCCAAAGACCCAGTACCCTGATACTACTCATCCCATATCTGAGGAATTAAGACATAATATTGTCATATCCTGAGTATTATTGGCTAGGCTTGAAAAGGCTCTTGTGTCATTAGCCTAGTGATGACCTACAAACCTATGAACCAATGAGCAATAAATTTTAGAAAAAAAAAAAAAGATCAATTGCTGTTTTTTCTTAAAAGGGTGATAAATTATGAGTGGAGGGGTCCCCAACAAGGACTTATCTACAAGAAACAAAACACTAGGCTGATTGCTTCTCCTGAGATGTCTGTAATATGCTTTGTCTTGAGACAGCAAGAAAGTACAGAAGAAAGATTCTCTCTGACTGCCAATTTCCCCCATGGGATTCAATGGCAGATTTAGGCCTTGGTGCTGGGGCGCGCACTCTCCCCTTGTTTTATTTTAAGCACCCTTACAGCGTGGTATAAAAAAATTGCTTTTTAACTTTCTCAGTTGAAATCAGAAAATATACAACAAAAGTGGTACACAGTTGAGAACGTACCTCATTTGCTTGTACATTTTCTGATTTCAAACCACAGAACTTTATTTTCCTTGAAGTATTTATTTTTCCGTCTTGCTTCACAAGTCATGATGGAATGCTCAGTTAGAGTATCCAGTCAGGTGACTTGATAATCTTAAGATCCTGAGTGTCTCTTCTAACGCGTCTCCCATCATGACTGCGAATCTACTGGACACTGAGACTGAGAGAAACTTGTCTGAGGAACAGTTGAAGAAAAAAAAGAGCCCAAGGTACTTGAAGGACAGCTACAGGCTACACAACATTCTGGACTATTTCTGAGGCATTAACCCTGTCACTTATGATGTCTTGTTAAACTATGTTACAGCACCTTGAAATCCCACTTTCTGCAAGTTTTTCGGTTGCTGTTCTTAAAAATGCGGTAGTGCTATTCTCGTGGTTATTTGAAAGTTTGGTCATGCCTAGTGCCATAGCTATTTGTCATGGAAATACTCCCTTCCCTATGGCATTTTTTTATTTGTCCCACATTATGAAGGACAGTGTTCCTTATTTTGCAGATGGAAGGTCAAGAGTTATGATTGCTACTTGTATTCGTCTGCCAATTCTTTCTCTTCCTAGTGAGATGAAAAGATAGCACAGTTTCTTATGGAAAGTGTTAGCTTTTCCTTGACAATTTAAATGACTTTTCTACATGTTTCAGAGCCTTAATACTGGCAACACATAAGATTGCTGGTATTCAGTTTGGCTCGCAATTCCCATATTCATTCATTTAAACAGCTGCAGCTATGCAGCTGTATCAATGATTCTAACACTGGAGTGAAAGAACTGGAAATGGAAAAACAAGGACTGTTGTAGCAAATTGAAAGATCTTTTGCTCTTCAAAGTGTAAGTAATGATGTATACAGCTCATGTAAGTTTTAAAGTGAGATATGATACAAGTGGAAAGTGAGCAAAAGTGTAATTTAGTTGTAAGGGGACAACAGAAAAAAATCTTTGGTGGGAATACAAAAAAGGAGAGCATAATATTTAATACAGAAGTGAGAAGCTGAGTTGACTGAAGGATTCTAGCATGTTGTGGCTAAATCTGGGGTAGATGAGAAAATGAAATATAGGAAGCCGTAAGGAAAGTCATTAAAGTTAGCACAGAAGGCAGTAAATGTAACTCATAGGCTGGGAAAATAATTTTAACAGTAGAAGTAACATGTCATTTAACATTTCAGTGTTCTTTACGTCATGTTTTAACTCTGTTAGCACAGTATTGGCTTTAATTAACTTGAGGTTGGGAGTTGGCATAATAGTTGTTATTTACCTCAAAAACACAAGGTTTAGGATATTATAGGATCATAGGAGGTTCTAGGGCCTTTTACAGACAAGCCTAGCCATGGTTTACCCTTGTTCCTTCACAGACTGAGAGAAATAGCCTGTATAGGCATGTGAATTCATGATCAGCACTGACTGCCCCTATTCAAGAGGGACATATACGGAATCCCCAGGATGAATTTATGGATTCCTATCCAACTTCCAAGTTACAATTAAATAGAGTCATTGAGGAGCTCTGTTTAACTTGCATTGGGAGTTTGTTCCAGAGGAGTGATAGCCTGTGGGAGATGTATCTGTCTCTCCAGCAAGTCCTGTTTATGTTGCAGGATAGGTTAAGGTCTCTAAAGTGAGTGAGTCTTGTCCCATAAGATTTGCGAATGTGTAGCATTTCCATTAAGGCAGGGTACGAGACCACTCTGTAGGCCAGGCACAAGTCGCCTCTAAGCAGTCTATATAATAGAAAGTATAGTGACAGAGCCTTCAGTCTGTCCATGTAGGTCATGTGATGAAGGCCTTGAATTTTCTTGGTGAGAAGCCATTGAGGTCTCTCCAGCAGCAGCAGGTGTCTAATGAGGTACATATAGAAGGGCGGAATGAGTAGAGATGAGTTATAAACCTCCTTCTTTTTTGATACTGTTCCCTTGCTTATGAGATGGGCAACATAGAAGGCCTTCCTCACCACTGTGGATACATGATGATCGAAGTTAAGGCTGCTATCAACCTGCATTCCCAAGTCTCTCACCCCTGGGTTTGAACTTAGGGGGGGTATTTTTAATGTTGTAATTTGCCAGGACTTCACTTTTACTGAAGGGGATGATAATGCATTTTTTGGGTTAAGTTTAATACCGTGGCTTTGGCACCATTCATTGTCTGCATTGTCTGCATAAGCCCTTTTTGTGGTACGATGACATTGTTTTGGGATTCAATGACTGCACCCAGTTTGCAGTCATCAGCAAATTTGGTAAGCCACAGGCCATCTATTTTCACCTGAACTTCTGAGAAATAGATTCTAAACAGAAGTAGACCCAGCACAGATCCTTGTGGAACACCACTAGTAACAGCTCTGCTGGTAGAGTTAGAATCCCTACTTTGACGGTATGAGTTCTGTCAGTGAGCCAGTTGATACCCATCTAATGATGTATGGGTTTATCCCCAGCTTCTGTCTTTTTTAATTTCTCTAAATCTTTTGGGTTTTTAATACCATGATAGGAATGGACCCCATTCCTAAGTCAGCGTACGATTAAAGTTCATGAAATTAGTATTGTTTTATTCTTTGATGTCAGTCAGAAGTGCTCTTCATAGCACCCGCAATGTGCCCAGTAATGACTCCAACAATTCATATGGAGTTACATGTATTGGTAACATATCTAAATACGATTGAAGATTCTTTTTTATAAGACACATTGCTCCTACTACTGTTGGGACTGTCTGGGTATCTTTCTTCCACATTGCTGTCGTTTCTGCCTGCAAATCCTGGTATTTTATGACTTTCTGTCTCTCTACAGAAGACACTGTAGTCACTGGGTGTGGTGATTTCAATGATGAATGTTGCTTTTGTCTTCTTATCATGGACCAATATATCCGGTTTTATGTGTATTTGGGTAAACAACCTTGAATACAAACTGAGATTACATTACATTACTGCATTCTTGTTTTGCAAAAACAGTTAATTATTTTTATCCTAGAATGGCCAAACCAGATATTGTAGATAGGTAGGTAGTGGGCATTGAGGCTGTATGTAGATGAAATGACTGACCCAACATTTATTTTTTGTAATTTTTTATACTAGAAGGGTCAAATGAGTTATTCATAGATTCATAAACTGTTACTAGACTAATGACTTGGGGTTTTCATTTGGGCTTTAAACCTTTGCCCACCTGTGATGTTGCACATCTATGACAATTATGGCTCATTAACAATAATGCTGACAGCATCCCTGAAATGCTGAAATATAAAAGTTATAGTGGCCTTAACAATGTTACCCAGATGAAGATTTTCTTCAAAAAATCTTTAAATGGCAGCTACAGCTGACATGTCTGTGGAACATAAAGCAAGAGGATATGAGCATAGACATATCTCAGAAAGGCAAAAGTACATAAACACTTACAATTACTTTTCTGCCTTAAGGGCAGATGGAGCAAACAAAATATTATAAAACAAATATAGTATTGTCATGAAGGACTGAGCAAAATATGACTTTGGAAAAGCAAAACTAACTATCATCTATTCTTTTGAATGCATGAAATGGCAGTGGTCTGTCTGAGTTTTCACAAAGATGGATAAGGACCAATAAAAATATTTTTAATTTGATTAATCATTCAGAAATATGGGCCTGTTTGAGTTTTTTTACTCCATACACTGAACTTGAATAGTTCCAGAGAAACTTTCTTGGAAAAAAAAGTGTATTTTATTCTGAAATATCATGCCTTCTGCTGGATTCAGAATTCAGGACTGTCCTTGACTGGCTTGTATTTTGTTATTAGTGGCAGTATTCTACCACTGTATCATCCCCACTACCTAACCACCTCAATCTTTTTGTATAGCAATTCATAGACTGAAAGCTTATCATTAGGTGCAGTTCTAAGAAAAATAAGGGAACATTGCCTGGTACCCAGAATATCAGCTGGAAAGTTGCCTTACCTGCCAAGGAAGGCATCCTAACTTTGTTTAACCAATATTGTAAGGTTCCCCATTGCACAGTGCTTAACATCACTATGTGCTCTACCAGCAGATCAGATGGACACAGCCTGAGGAATGCAGGAGTCTCTTGTGCTCATCAAAACTATGATATAACAGTGTATGTGAGAATGAATCAGAGTCGGAACAGCTCTATGAAATCAAATGCTGATACTGAAATCTTCAATCTCTTTAACCTAGACTACCCCGAAAGAAAAATAAAATGTGAAGAAATGGCCTCTTGCACTGCTTACAGACTTATAACAAGTTTTGGTGAAACTATAAAAAATGTATTTTTCTAAAAATTGAAATGTATATCCATCTGTACCAGGAAACATTATATAAGGACAAATTCCTGCCATTAGTTCTCTGATCTCATCTTGTTCAGCAGCAGGACACCACTCCCTCCCTTCTGTACACCTGTGTTTTATCTGACATGTGCCATAGCATTTTGGTATTTACATATTGCTCATGGTAGCTACCAGACTAAATAATAACAGTGTACATTCACACTGCTTGGCAAGCCATATGCTTCATTTTCAGGGTACTATTATAGCACAGCTTTCCTCAATTATATACCCAGTGCCTACAGTATGGAAGTTATCTCAAGTGCCAGAAACTTCTGTCACATCTGTAGGCATAATTTCAAAATCTGTAACCGAGAGGAATTTAATATTATGTAGCTGGTTCATCACTAAGATGTTCCTAATGAACATGGTATCCTATCATCCTTCTCAGCTGTGGTCCTGGAAAATAGTGCAACATAAACCCTAACATTATGCCTGTGACTCACAAAAGAAAAACAAATTAATTGTATTTTGTAAATTTCCATGGAGAATGAATTCAGCAGAAAAATACTCAGACTATTAATTTAGATATAAGGTGTTTAACAACTCTCTGATAGAGGAGAAATGCATTACTCTCTGGTGAAAAAAATATAAAGCAAATATTCACATTAAGAAAGGTTTTAAGTACTGATATATGCAACTCATGACTTGTATTTATTTATTTTTCTTGACCTCATTCTTATCTCTCTAGTAGTTGTATGCTACAAAGTTTAAAACATCACATGCTTCAACTGTTTCATGATCAAAAGATGCAAGAATATAATATCTTTTTAATTTTATTTTAAAAGCTTAAAAGGCAGCATTGTTCTCCAGCTATTGACTGATGATTCTCCATATAATATTGCCATAATAATATCTGCTATAGACAGGTACCAGATACAGAGTCCAATATCAGATTCATCAGTATTCATTATAGCATTTTATGCCCAGAAAATCTTAGTAGAGCTGATATGTGCATCTTATACTTGAAGGGCTTTTTGGTTTTCATAGCCATAGTGAATATTATTTAATTAAAAAAAAAAAAACCTAAGTCCGGTTTCATGAAAAAATTAATGTATGGAACATTCTGACTATGAAAAAAGATGCAATTCTTACCAATTAGAAAGCATCACTTTTTTCATGATAATGCTAACTGACAATAAGGAGTGTAACATTATAAAGTATGCTGTAAGGTTATCAGCGTGATATGGTGGTGACCATATGATAATATGGTAGTGCCAGCAGTAACCAGTGCAAGATACTCTTACTCTGCTTAACCAAATACAAAAGTGTTATAACCTGCCACGATGCAAACCCAGTAGAGAAAGGAGATGTATGTCTGTGAGGCAGTAGAAGAAATTACATACAACAGAAATGAAACAGTAATCTAGAAATTATAACTTATTTGAACCTGTAGTTATTTGCCCAAGATGTATATGTATGTGAAGAAAACCATAAAAAGCAGAAACAGATTCTGCAGACAGCAATTAAAACTGACCTATAAAAATGAGTTATTCTTTTCTGCATCATTATTACAAAAATAAATAGATGCTAACCACAGACTTGCTCCGTGACGTGAAGCACAGAACCACACGATTATAGTTACTAAAGAATAAATATCCTAGATGTGGATCCATAATGTATAGCTGCTCAGATCATAAGAGTCACACAGTGGGCCACACCTCTGCTCAGCCCTTGCTGAATGAATTAAATGCAGAGAGGATTCCTTTCTCAGCGTGGTACAAAAGAGCCTACAAATAACCGAAGGTGTAACATCACTGCTGCATGCCTAGATACATGATGGCTGCAAAAGCCTGTCATAAAATATAAAGCTTGTTTTCACTTGAATATTCCTCCTCTACAATTACAGTGATATAAACATTTATGCAACAAATACAGAAACAGCAGTCACACAGTAATTTCAAACTTTAAGTGACTGACCTTTAACAAAAAAAGATATGGCAATGTCAGCCTGCCAGCTTCAAAGTTTATAGGAGAGATTTCATCTTAGAACAGCTCACTAGGGGAATGTAGTCAGCTGTGAAAGCACCACAGAAAATGACTGGCATAGTAAAACAATGGATTTGTGTGTGTGACTTGAGTATTGTCATATGCATGGGAGTGTAACAGTGGGCACACAACTGTTGTTAGCTGCTGAACATGTCAGTTTGCATGTGGAATTTAATCAGGACTTCAAAATGCAATATAATCTCATTCACACATTACAGAATACAATCATATTATTCTGTTGACTGCAATGTGTGGAAAACCTGTGCAAAATGAACATCAGATATTAATGAACCCTGTAAAGTATTGTTTTAAACCAATACATTAGGTAATAAGAAAATCTTGTAGCAATTTCTATTTAGTACATGCAAATATACTATAAGGGTACATATTATGTTGTCAAACTTTTAAAAGTTCGAACGCCATATGGTCGAACCCATATGTTCGAACTTTTAAAAGTTCAAACATGTTAACGGAGATCTCCGTTCAGTTAGGAAAGCGAAAATTTCCCTTTACTGCACTATAGTGCGGTCTCGGAGTTGGTATAGTTAAAGAGCGGGGAGTGTGGAGGGCTCAGCTCACCACATGTGTGGTGGCCCCCTGCTTACAACCGTTACGTAGGTTTTTTTATGTTTTTCTTTTTTTTTTTTTTTTTTTTTTTTTTTTGTCGTTTTCGAAATTTTAAAAGTTTGAACATATGGGTTCAACCATATAGCATTTGAACATTTAAAGTTTCAATAACGTAATATGAACCCTTTAACAATTACTATGAATAAGTAAATCGTTTCTTAGAGAGCTGGGGCTATATCAGAGTGCCTGTTATAGCAGAAATGCAAAATCCACTATGAAAGCCATTAAGACCATGCACCCAAATAGATGGCTACCTTTTTGGAAAAAAATATGGAGTAAAGGTTTACTATTTTGTCATCTTAACTCAGTATTTTTGAACTTTTTTTACGTGCTAAGCTCTGAATATCTTAGTTGTTGATAGACATAATAAAGAGTTTCTAAAGCCGAGCAATACAGATCACTCTCCTACAAATCTATTACTTTGCCCTGCTGATTACCTCCCACCCTAACATATTGGTAAAAGACAAAATGAAAATTCTGCCTAATTTCCCCTAATTAACTCCATTAGTATTACTGAATTTTTATAAACCTGTTTTTCTTCAGCCTACGAAATTTGTAATTACTATTACTTGTCTAAAGGTATGTTAAAATATCACTGCTATTTGTCTGACTGTGGCTAATGTCACATTTGACACAACCAAGTACTGAAATTTCCTAAGGGTACATCAAGCTTACTTCTATCCAAAAGGTTATTTTTGCAAAATGATTTTAATTATTCTTTATTACAAGCACACTTTTCAGTCCTAAATTTGGGATTACTCAGCAAAAACCTGATTTAGGTTTCTGAAACCATTCTTCATATCGTATCCCTGGTAACTATGCACTTTGTATGTAATTCATTATTCTATTTAATGCTTATATATTGCCATCCAAAATAAGTTTCTTTTTACTTTAGCTGCTTACTGTTTATTGTGCTTTTGAAAATCGAAATGCTGGCATATCCCATATCATATTTTGTTTTGTTTAAGCTTCATGAGCATATATATATATATATATATATATATATATATATATATATATATATATATATATAAAATACTAAACATAGATTTTTAAACAATATTACTGATGATCTGTACTGGCAACACACAATTCTAAATATCAGTTTAGGGACTCTCTGTAAAGAGAACCCCATCTGATTGCTGTTCTTACTGCCCTAGAAAAAGTTTATATTACCACTCACTGGACTTCCCTGAAGGAGGTTTCTGTCCTAAAGTTTGTAGTATATGTATTACAATATTTAAATGTCTACAGAGTATCTAACATCTAAAAAAAAAGTTTTAAGTTTAGAGATTGTCCTGGAAATTACTTTACCAGATATTGATTGACTTGTCATGACCCAATTGTTAGATTATTTAGCAATGAACCCCTCAAATTAACTTGAAATCTCCTTTTTACTATTTTTGACCAACTTGATAGAATATTCATTTTTAATGATTGTTGTACTTTGTACATATATTGCAAACCATCTCCTTAGTCAAGTTGCTAGAACTGTTCAAATGTCACCCGGATTCATTATCCTTCCATGCAGGACTAGCTTAGTCCTGCACGGAAGCGCCATTTAGGAGCAGGATGGCAGGTCACTGTGCATAGTAATGAAGGCGCACTGCCTGAGCTCCTAAACGGACATGGGGCATGTAGGAGTGCAGAGGGTGTGTCTGAGAGCAGAGCTCTCAGCATATACATACACCTGCAATCAAGAACAGCAGTGTAGGAGTACGAATGAGCGAGACCGCTCATAGGTGTATGCATACCCCCAGCAACATCCCCCAAGTGTACAAGAGCAATAGTTACAACATCTAAATATGAAGACTTTTTTTTTATGAAACAGATCAAATTTAACCATCACTTAGCTATGGTTAATGCAGCTCAAATGGCACACAAGGATAAAAAGCAAGATATATGCAAATGAAGCAGTACAGCAGTAGTGTAGTGGGCAGAGCATTCACCTTACCAGCAGTCATTCCCAGATCGAGTACCACTCCAGTACAATCCATTTTCCATGTCAAATCACTGTATGATCTATTTATTTTGTTGCATAACCTATGACATAACATATATTTGTGAACTGGAGTACTGCATTAAATGTAGATGTGAGTTGTCATTGTCATAATGTTGCAAAGTCCACAGATAATCACAAGTGCCCCATACAGTAAATGTACACAGGAATCAGGGATACAAATGGAAGGTAAAATGTGTAATGAATGATAAATCCATACAGGTGCCAAATCCACCACCTGCCCAAGAACCATTAGAAATCACTGTCTAAATTAGTGCGGTGGTAAGCGGGTGTAAGCAGTAGTAAGCAAGAGTAAGCATTGTTACACAGTAGTAAGTGGGAGTAAGCATATTTAAACAGCAGTAAGCGGGTTTAAGCCCATTTGCGCTGGGGTAAGTAATGCGCACATAGGCTAAGCAATATTGAAGCTAACTCTCTGTAAGCATATTTAACCAGAACTTAGCATTGCTTACCTTCACGCAAACCCGCACAAACCTGCTTACAATTGCTTAAAAGTGCCTTAAGCACTCTGTATGCATCAGCCGCTGTTCTGGCCAGAAACAAAATAAAAAGTCTTTGCAGGTCTTGAACCGAGGACCCTGTGCACTATAGTTACAGTAGTTAACCACTAAGCCATCACAGCAGTACATAAGACTGAGATATCACCAAACAGATCCTCACCATAGGAAATACAAACTGAACATGTGAAAGGAATCTATATACAGTTTTATATTGTATAACCAACTACAGGATATTAATATGTGAACTGGAGTACTGCATTAAGCCCAGATGTGAGGTGTCAATGTAATAAAGTGTTGAAATCCCTAAATAAACACAAGGACCCCATACAGTGTACGTACACGTGAAACATGGGTTCATGGATACCAAACACATATATAACATGTAATGAATAATAAATCAATGTCACAATGTAAATATAATGCAACTTAAATATGGGCTAGGCTGTGCTAAACATTGCACAGCCCAGCTTGGGAGATGTAAGCAATGTGTAGGCCAGCTAACTCAATTTGCCCATTGGTATACCCCTTTAAGCAATGCCAACCTTAGGTAAGCAGGTTTGGGGTGTGAGGGGCACCAGCCCCACATCTGGGGTGTATTTTGAACTATATACATGGATGCTTGCAATTCCAATAAATTACTCTTTTCTGAACTTAATATATATCCAAAATATGTGGGAGGCTACTCCTCCCACCCCCCCTTACTATATATACTAACTCCAGGGTCGCACAACAGTGGGGAAAAGGCCATATATCAGTGAAATGTGTTTTCAGTGAATTGAGCTTTCAGTGATTTGTGCACAGTCATTTGATTTTCAGTGAATAGTCCTAGACCCATATATATATATATATATATATATATATATATATATATATATATATATATATATATCTACAAACACACACACACACACACACACACACACACACACACACATATATATATATATATATATATATATATATATATATATATATATATATATATATATATATATATCTATAGATATAAAAAATAGCATAACAAATACATATATAACCACAGGCACTGATAATGGGGGTGAGGGGGCCCAAGCTACATACATCTTGTACGTATTGATATCCCCCCCCCCACAGCCAAACAGATCTGCCCTGCAATACAATACCAACTGTTGCAAGTCCCATAATCAGGACCAGACACAACATGGGCACAAAATTTTAACAGCAATCCATCCCACCTGTATGATGTCAGGCTGGTATCAATAACATATCATGCAGTACAGTCTGGCTACCAAAGGGAATGTACAATGTGGAAGCAATAGACATTCCTAAGATACATATACACACACACACACACATATATGCAGATGCATATATATATATATATATATACATATACATATATATATATATATATATATATATATATATATATATATATATATATATATATATATATATATATATATATATATATATATATATATACATATATATGTAACTGCACATACACACACAGAGATATGTATAGGAAGATACATATTTAGAGGGTGCACACCATATGGAACAGCCAGTATGCCTACAGTCGCCACCTTACCAAATGGACACTGTATAAGTCACCCATACAAAATAAATTGTTGCCTGAAACATACACCCACAGAGAGATCAAAGGATATAATATATATAAACAGACTAATGCAACTCCCTTCAATTAATACAGTATTTTGAAAAGCATAAAATATGTTGTTGTCCAGGCCAAGGCCTTCAAGTAGTACAACAGTAATGACAGACTGGGCCACATGATACCAATCCATCAACAGTAAGTAATGCAGATGTATAGTTCAGCAGCCTCTATCTACACTCTGTACACAATCCCTAGGGGGTAAAGACTTCAGTTGACACAGTGGGATGTATCTGTTACATAACAAGGCATAACTGAAACCATCACAATCACACTGACAAACAGAACAGTTTGTATGGCAGGAAGCAGTAGGCCTGCATTTACTCAAGGTGAATTGTATGGTAATGTATATCCAGATACCTTAAGGCAGCTTACCCCTGATATCCCTCATATGTTGTAACAGCCTAGGTTAAGTATGGTGCATCCCCCACATAGACTGACATACAGGGACATATACCATTGTTACATACACTGACCTCTGGACTGCATAAGGGCACACATGTATTGTGCAGATGAAGCCCACACATATATGGACCCAACCCCACAATATGTGTGGGGGGGCCAAAACAGCAGTGGAATGATGGTAGGAATGGCAGCATGACATATTCACAGGCCACTACATAACAACCCCTGACAGCATGTCATATGGACAAAGCCTGGTATGTAGGTGGAGGACAGAGGCTGAAACACAGGCCCATACATGAAATAGAGTTGTGATACACTAAGCAAGCCACTGGTGTTACAGGATAGTCTGCAACATACCCTTAGTCAGGAATAAGAAGTCAGAAACACAAATGGATGTAGCCATGTACTGATAGCACTCAACACACACACAGCCAGTGATATATCTGACACAAGACTTGTGTGGTGGACAGGCAAAACATAACATGCACACCTCTGGCCATCACGTGGATAGGCACACAGTTGAGAGCTATGCAGACAGACTGCAGTCCATGTTAAACTAGTATGTACACACAAACCCTGTAACACTGGTGCTATACAATGCATACAATAACACTACTCACACTCTGTTGTAGTTTGGAACCTCATACAAATATGTAGCTGGCCTGAGTGTGCAAGTTCTCTTGTAAGATGTATTGCTACCTGCTGTCTGTAACACTGCTGACCACACACAGGAAGGATGTCCACCATATAAGAAAGGTAAAGGGACCATGCCTACATGATGTAGGGATTTATAGTAGTGGGTTGCCATCACAGTGGTAATTGGAAGTACTACACAACATGTTGCATGCAGATTGCAAATGGATGACAATGATTGGTGCAGAGGCCATCACCTGATCATGTGCATCACCTACAAAAGCCATGCTGAAATCTATTCCAAGCAGCTCAATCCATTTACTGGAGAGAGAGAGAGAGAGAGAGAGAGAGAGAGAGAGAGAGAGAGAGAGAGAGTGAGAGACAGAAAGAGAAAACAGAAAACAGATCCAGAACCAAAACCAGAACCACAACCAAACCAAATGCAGAAACAAAGGAAGCAGGCTAAGGCCATAGCTAAGGATAGAGGAAAAACCTCCTACAAGGACACCATCCACAACAGACCTCATTCCCACAACAGGTATGTGAAGTATATATGCATGTAATTGACTGTAGTACTTGGTCCATAATACTGGGGTAGATGATGTGGAATGGTATATATGTGCCATCAGGTGTTGCTGTTGTAACAATCTTCAGCTGAACAACTGCTATAGACATTAGAGTCTGTCCCTGTGGTTACTGGGCCATGCCCATCAACTGTGAAGAGCAGCACCGACTTACAAGATGTTATTCAATATAGTGTGTGTTGTGTAATAGAAAGGATGCATATTACTGTAGCCAATAGCTGGTGGTGGAAGTAATGCCATAATGATGGACACGTGGATTCCAGAGCCCACCACTTGCAGGACACTCAGGTTAACATGTATTGTAGCATGCTGAAATGCCATAGGTGTGTAGTAGGCTTACCTGCAATCTGTATATACCCCCCTAATGTTAGGCTGTGTCAATATGTGGCACCTGTCTAGGTTGTAGTAAGACAGAACAGTCCAGCTATGCAGGAAGGAGAGTTAGAGATTGTGGACCTGATGTCTGAAAGTACCCATATATAGGTATGTATATGTGTACTTATATATATATATATATATATATATATATATATATATATATATATATCTACAGATATACAGATACCCACATATAGACATATATATAAACACATATATACAACATAATATATATCTACACACACACACACACACACACACATATATATATATATATATATATATATATATATATATGCGTATGCCTACACATATACCAACGCACACATATATGTATGTAAATACATGTCCCCTATATTACCACCACAGTTCTGCATGCTATGTGTGAGAGAACAGCACACATAGCAATATACACACAGATATATACAGCTGTAAGTGTGTGCAACATGGATGGGTGTGCCACATGTGAACCCCTTGTTGGGACCACATTGCCCTTGTCTGTGAAGTAGGGAATGGGAATATGGGGAAGAATAGCAGGTATATTTGTGGAGGTGGATTGGGTTGGCAGATATAGAGGACAGCCTACAGGGGTGGTATATGACATGTGGTGGGTAAACACCCTGGATGGTGTGTCTGGTCTGCGATTTGGAAGCCCCATGGGCCCCCATATGGAAACAATGGGAACAAAGCTCCCACCCATTGCTACTCATAACAGCAGGCCAAGGCCCTGAAGATGCCTGGCCTGGAGGCTGAGCAGGAGGTGCATGCAGACCCTGTGAATGTGTACTGGGTGCCTTAATGTGCTGTAGCACATCCCACAAGTGTCTATGGAGCCCTCTATGGAACAGAACCCGGACCTGACCCATGGTGACAGGATCATGTCTGTGTGTGCCCCTGGGGGGAGACATCATCCCCTAAGGTGGTTCCACTTGAAGGTAGTGCTGGACCAGTAGATGAGGAGGCCCCAGGGTGGGTTCCACATCTGATGTGGCCTGGTAACATGGCCAGATGCGGTTGGAGATGTGGTTCTGCTGTCAACTATTCCCTAAACATGCTATTGTGTCACTGTTATAGAACATATGTGGGTAGTAATAGTCTACACAACCCCTGAACACGTCCAACAGCATGCATAGATTTCCCCAATAACACAAATTGACAGATGTGCAGCAATCACATAGCAAGCATACCACATGCATATATGGAACCATAGTGGCCCTGACAATGGCATGCAGGTGAAATAGTCCATAGGCCAGCAATGATAGTGTCCACACAGGGAACATGGCTACAAACACATAGCACAAAGTGTGGTACAATACAATATATATCCCACTGGTAGGTAAGCTGTAGCCATACCTACTGAGATGTGTGAACAGTTTGTTGTCACTGATATGGTGGGGGGGTGACAGAGATGTGTATTAAGAAATATGGTAACCTTGCTGTATGAGTTGCTCAGACCTGTTTCCGTCTTTATGTCTTTCAGGCAAGATGTCCTACGGCCATCTACCCACGTATTCAGTGGTAGAAAATGAGGTTGTGTTGAACCACCTAATACAGCACTATCCTGTTCAGTTTGGCTGGGCTGCCCATGAGCAGCAGGAGTGGACCACCCTGTGGAATGATCTAGTCCACAGGGTCAATGATGTTGACCAGCATAACCGCAGTTATAAGCAAGTCCTGCATCATTGTTCTGACCTGCTTCACAATGCCCGTCGGTGTGCTGCTGCAGTCCGGGGGGAGTCACGTCACAACGGGGGGGGTCAAGCCACCCATCCCCTCCTGACAAGTGTTGAGGAGCTCCTCGCCAGCTTCGTGACACCTGCCCACCTGCACACCCAACAACTGGCAGAGACCATTGTGGAGGTGGGTGCTACCCACACACGGGCTGTGGAGTGTGCAGGTAAGGCCACAGGGCACATCAGTAAACCACTGTTGCATATGCATCTGCATCTGTACAGGTAGATCATGCATATGTGACATGTCATATATATAGTTTGTTGCTGCATAGTAGTAATAAACAGATATGCATGAATGCTAGTATTGTGGACTTGTACTGTTGATGTACTGTAATGCTGCACCCACCCTGTAGCAATGCCACAGCTGTGGCTACTGACATCGCATCTCTCACAGTCTTATGTGGGTCCCTCTGGTATACCACCAAGGCAACAGCATGTAGATGGTGAGTATGGTTTATGTTGATGCTTGCCAATACACCGGGCATATAATGGCTATGGTATATTCCATGCACACATCTAACACACCTACCCATAATGCATGCCATACACATTCACGTATTGTTGCTGTTAAATGCACTGCAGCACAGTGGTGACCATGATGGTGTATCAGATGGGTATGTCAGGCACCTGCAAGATAACTAACATCCTGTCATTCTGAAATGTGTCCACAGGGATGAACATAATGGTGGGACACATGGCCTACAGTAGGGACATGTGTGAAACATCACTCTTGTACAGTGCAACAACAGTGTATATACCAGTATTACAATGACAACTGTTACAGATCTACACTATGGCATAACATATTGCTGTGGTCCACATTATTAGCCGGGACTAGGCTGTAACATGTGGTGTTCAGTGTATGGGACACTGCAAACTGACACACATCTGCAAAAAGGCTGCAGGTGGGGATGGTGTGTCAGCATGACACACCAGTGCACTGCAGCAAGGATCCTAAGGATGCTAAGAATGGCTGTATCTGCACACAGTCAGGTTCAGGAACTGTGGCAGATGTAACCCTACCCCAACAGCAATAGTGACATCAGTGTGTCAACACCATGGGATGTGCACATGAGTAGACCCTGTAATTATGCAGAGTTGGGGGACATGTGTAGGGGAGACTGACCATACACTGGCAAATGCAGATGGCCCATGCTAGTATACCCCTGCCAGGAATAGTGACTGCTGTAATACACATAACAATAGGTGCAACAAACTGTCATGATAAGGGCATGCACACATATGCACCCACGGAGTGTATGCATTGCGGTTAGCATCTACACACCTAACACATTTCTTAGACACTGCATGTGAATGTACAGGACATATGTCACATATCAGGCTCATGTACTGTTAATGTATGCAGTAATCTGGTCCCATGGCAGATCAAGGAAGAGTGCGTCACATCAATAAGGGTGTGTACCCTCCCCATAGCCATGGTATGGTCTGACGGTTGTCAGTGTAATAGTATTGGATTGGTCATACATGCACCGCTGATGTTGAGATCTGTAAACCAGACATTAGGCATTCACAAATGACATCTGTCCACATATCATCCCAGGTATGTGTCACTGAAAACTGTAGGGGCTGTGAGCATTAGAGCAGACATAACTGACACAGTACTACACATTCAGCAATGGGATGTACACCTGTGAGGTTTGCTGCACAGTACATGGCAGGGTGCAGAACAGGTGCACAGCAATACTGTGTACATAAGTGCAGTGTTTTTCAGGGGAAGGGGCATCGCCTACTAACACAGCTCATGCATTACACACATGTATACTGTTGCTAGCATGGATTGACTACAGCTGCACTGTATGCTGTTGAGTACCATATGTTATGTATGTTGACAGATGGGTAATGGGAGGACTGTGTGTACTATCTTTGTGCAACCTCACCTGTATGTGTGCATGTGTGTGTGTGTGTGTGGGGGGGGTATTTTGTCTGTAAGTGCAATCTGGTGGAGTGGAGGGGGGGTTGATGCATGTAGGATGTGTGTGTACATGTGTGTGCGTTTGTGTGGGTGTCCATGTATGCACATGAGTGATTGTGAGGATGTTCACACGGCAGTACTTCCCTTTGGGATCATACAGTACATGGACATGGACTGACACATGAGAAACCAGGCATACTTATCTGATATGCAATCACAGGACAGTTGATAGTATAATAAGGTCTGTAGCATGGAACATGCATTGGGAGGGAAAGTAGACACCATCATCAGATTGCATGCAGAAGGGACCCTGCAATCAGCAGAGAGGTGAATGACAACCCATATATGCAGCACTACAGATGCATTGGGGAATCACTAGACAATACCAGGGAGTGTATCCATATATTACAGTTGTCACATGATAGGTTGATTAAGCAACAGATCTGGCATGTACTGAGCAATACTTACACATGACACTCCAGTGCGTAACATTATGGAGTAAACATAGTAGCCCCTAACATATAGGGACCATGCTCATGATGTCCAGACATACACAGGGTGAACACTAAATGGCAGCAGTGAGGCCATGTAAAACCTACTCCACTCAGGTCAAAGAGGTAATGGTGTAACAGGTGTTGTGTTGTGATCACTTGTCTAGGCATTTAGAGAAATGATATGTTAATGAGTGGTATTAATGAGTTTATCTTATCAAGTGTGATGCAGGATGGGGAACTTATATGAATAAACATGGGACTGTCTTTAAAATCAGGGACATGTAGGTATTAAGGTGGAATGTGTGTTTGTGTGTGTGTGTGTGTGTGTGTGTGTGTGTGTGTGTGTGTGTGTGTGTGTGTGTGTGTGTGTGTGTGTGTGTGTGTGTGTGCGTGTGTGTGTGTGTGTGTGTGTATACTGTTATGCAATGCTGTACAGGTCTTAAAGTGCATTTCTTGTTTTCCCCCACAGGTGTCAAGGTGGGTCAGGGTCCCTCCTGCATGCACTCTGATGTTGGTGTCCATACAGACACCAAAGATAATGACAGTACTGTTGAGGCACAGATGTGGTTGTCAGGGGCCAAAAATGCACCATCATTTGACATCCCCCTCTTAGCCATCCCAACCGCAGACACAGTTTCAGTGCCTATACATACCCCATCACCAGTGGCCATAGCAGAGGGACAGTTGGCAGTTGGTGGCAGTGCACAGGAGAGTGTGGTATCCATGCCTACTGTGTCTGGTCACAGCAGGCATAGCTAGATGTCTGGCAGGGCACCCCATAGGCAGATGTACCAGGGTGCTTGTGGTAGGGCCGCCAGTCTTCATACCCCTGGCAGAAGTGCCACAACTGGTGTCACCAGGTGCATGTTTCAGACTGTCATGGGGGCACAGGCATGTATGGAACTGTACACCAGACAGGGCCTGACACTGTAGAGGGCTGCTCTCACATCTGCAAGTAACAACTTCTATGAACTGTCTGGTGCCATCCGTGCTCATATAGAGGTCATGGATAGACGATTTTGGTTAAGTGGTGGGCCTTATTGTCAGTTGTTTGTCTGTGCTTGAACATGTGGTGGGAGTGCAGTGACAGCCGTATGGAAGTAGGCCAGCAACACTAACAGCTGGCAGTCAACGTGGACGTGCTAGGACACCAAGGCACTCCTGTAGTGGCAGTACCAGCCCCAGCACTGCAGGGGGGGTGCTGTCCATACCACACCACAACAGGCCATGTGCATGTGGCCCTGGCCAGTCCCAGGAGGGACCTGGTTCCAGCAGACATCTGTCATCATCAGGGGAGAGTAGCACATCAAGGCCTGTACCTGGACATGCCCATGGAACCCCTGGCAGGCACAGTCCATGTGTCCGTGGCCAGAGGTGGTGAACTGCACACCCTGTCAGGTATGGTCTGCAGCTGTCCAAAAAACACCTGTATAGGGCAGCCACATGGCAGAACTGTGCGCATGCATACCCACACACTATACGAACACAACCTAGGGCAACCCCATACCTACACACACCACATCACTATGCCCAGTTCAACTAATTACACCCCTCACCCACACACATGGTATCAAATGTATGGCCCACCCTCGGTCTCTGGCAAACAACACACCCTGTGCATATGATGATACATGTGCCACATCCCTGTCATCCATAACATCGATGCAGTGACAGGCTAATATGGTTCTGATGCACACAGTCACTGTACTACAGTGTACCAATGTACTGCAGTGTAACATGTTGTCAGGAGTAATCTTTAATGCATACATGTCAGGTAGTGTAGCTGTCCAGCAATGATGCATTATAGCTGTTAGTAACACTGGGTGATTGTGGTCTCCATAATGTTATCCATTTGTGTCGTAGGTGTACATGTGTCAACAGGAGGATGGTCTGCAGTCATATTCCACAATGGGGTATGGCGCTGTGGTGACACCATGGCTTTGACATAGCCGGGGTACAGTTGAACACATGGCACAGGTGTGTATAACAGTTGTTGTGTGTGCCACATGGACAGGTGACCTGCTGGGACATGTATAATCAGCAACCTGATGTAGACCCATCCACATACATGCACACTCTTACTCTGCAACACTGGGACTAGACCCCTACCTAGGTATGTAGTGCTAAAGAACTGTGTGGTTTCATTGCACACACCACACAGCATTTAGGGTGAGGTGTGTTCCAGGTTACATGTTACTTGCAGAACATCCCCAGACATGTACAGTATAGTAATGGGGGATATAATGATTGTATATGGACAATACATAGTGTGACATACCATCATATACACATTAACAGACACAAAACAGGCAGACAGACATCCGAGAGACCTGGGCCTATCGGTGCTAACTAACTTGTCTGTGTGCCCAATGTGTTACAGGTAAGCTACACACAGCACATGCATAATTTGGCTGGATTGTGGTATCAGTTACCTGTATGGTTGATGGTGACAGTGGTCACCATAAAGTGGTACATGGGACATATACCGGGTGTACCATGGTGTACTGACAGTGTACACAGCACCCACATCCCACAGTGGATATTGTACTCACTGGAACCCATGATGACACTCTGACATACCCACCATCACACATTGCCCACAACTGCGATACAACCCATTGTATATCCCAACAGTGGTACTACAGGGATATACATCTAATGCACATGCCATTGGCATAGTAGGGTACTGGATTGTCATGCCTCACCTATGGGCAGCAACAACACTATCCATATTACTATGTAGCAATTTGTATTGTAATAGGAGTATGTGGCCTCAGAATGCTGTACCCTACAGATATACAAGCATGCACACATACACACACTTGCCAGAACTCAATGGGTATCCCATGCCTATTAAACCATTTTTACAACACTGTTGTGCTGGAACTGCAAGACTCATGTAGCCGTTAGTGAGAGAAGTGTAACAGGGGACATGTAATGCCCGATACAGCACCAGCCACATCTGACTATGGCAATGGGTGTTGCAGTGGTTGTGAAGGCCCTCATGGTATTCCCAACTACAGGTGTACTAACATACAGACACTGCTATCCTCAGTAATGAACACATACACATGTGTCAGTACTGAGGTGCATCACTGCAGGGGGTCATAGGTGTGTACCTGGCTATTGTCCAGGGAGAGGTGGGTTGTGTAGGGGATGTGTGTACAGTGGTATCATGCCACCTGCCATGTGTCAGCTGGCAATCTATCAACAGACACCACTGTGGTGACCCTCAGGGTGTGAGTGACATGCATCAGCCATTCCTCTGGGTGCCTCCTGCAAATTGCCACTGAGGTGATCCAGATGACATGTATGCAACATGTATTACAACACATGGTTAGTGTCTGTGATGAAGACCTATACCCAAGCATGTTCTGTTGACTGTTGTAGTGTAGTGGAGGTACCCACTGCATGTGGTGCGTACAGGGTGCCTACATGTGCCAGTTATAACACAGCTGGGCACACATGTCATTGTCAGTCAAACATAGGTTGCCTGAACATATCCAAGCTGGATACCTGCCATCTGCAAATCTGTACAGGGACTGACAGACATCAGCTTGGCAAGTAGCTATGCAGTAAGGATGAATGTGTCGACAGACGTTTGACAACAATATGTATGCCATTACTACATGTTGGAAGCCCTCACTGACATGTGCTGCACAGACGGTAGTCTACAGTTACATCCCACATGTTAGATCATTAACCAGTAGGGGATATATACTGTGACACAGCTCACACATCAGGAACATGGCAGTGAGGCCTCAGAATCCAGCTATGCCTGCAGGTGTGCTTGTTGTCAGTACTACATTTAGCACTCTACTCTTGCCAGGGAAAGCACTGTCAATAGTAGTAATGCCATGGTACACTACATGTCAGTGTGACAGCACATAACCTGGGTTACTACCTTTGTATGTAACACATTCACATGGATAACAGTGCTGTACAGGTCTTATATACTTGTGTGTCCCAGACATGACACTCACATCGCTTGCTACTGTAATGACAGCACATAGATGCACGTATTGTACATGACATTACATACACTTATTACAGATGTCATTACCCTGCTATGTTATCAGACTGGGATGTGAGCACTGGTTACCAGGGCTGAGCCATGCTCAGCAGGTGTCAGTAATGCTGAAATGTAACAGCTAAGCAGATTTGCACACTGGTAAGCAAATCCTACATGGTGTAAGCACCGTACATTTAACCATAGCTTAGCACATCTTAGCTTCACGCAAACCCACGCAGATGCATTTAAAGCTGCTCAGAACTGCTTTAATCACTCTGTATCCAGCAGCCCTTGTTCTGCCCAGCAGCAAAATAAACAGCCATTGGAGGTATTGAACCCAAGACCCTATACATTATAGTCACAACAGTTAATCAATATGCCATGACAGCTGTGAAGACAGTTGTTGTTTTTCCAATATATGTGTCACTACATATATTGAATATTATTGAACAATTGCTTTGACTTCCACAATTGTGTAGTACTTGTCATTGATATTACTGTTGTATCACATATGTTGTTATATCTAAATGTACACATGCCAGATACATATGGTGAGATACTTCTGGGAAGGTATACACAATCAGGATTTTTACACATGACAGGAATATGGATATATACATATACATATGTTGATATATGTCTACATGTACATACACATATGTATGTCTACTCATATGTATATATATATATATATATATATATATATATATATATATATATGTATATATATATATATATATATATATATATGTGTGTGTGTGTGGAGATATATATATATATATATATATATATATATATATATATATATGCATGCACATCCTATGTGTACACATATACCTGTTTATGTTGAAATATATGTAGATATCTATAACTATATGTGCATACATATCTATTCAGAGATACCTATTTATGTCGATATATATATGTTTTTGTTTTTTTAAAACTATGA
>NC_056725.1:1148928614-1148945508 GCF_019279795.1 Protopterus annectens | reverse complement strand
TTGTTACGGTTCTGTTTTTTTGGGTCCTTGGGAACTTTGCTTAAAACCCCAACACTTTTGGGGGGGGCCAAACCCCAAAAAAAACCCGGGGGTAAACCCCCGGAATCCCAGGGGCTACCTGTGCAGACCATCTCTGGCAAAGCATCGTGGTCTGTTGATCATGTCGATCCAGGCAGACAGATACTAGATCCCCTTTTGAATGACACTAGAAGCTTAAACAAACGTTCAGGTCAATCATTTTGCCCTTATGTTGTGGTATCATTCTGTTCGAAGGCAGGATGGTACTCAGGGCTAGGTCATACTTGCCTGGGCCACATGATCCGAGAGCTCTTCCATGTCTCTTTTCATGTAGTCCAGGAGGTACGTCTCAAGTCGTTCATTCCAACATGGACAATGACAGAGTCATATTTGTAGAAAACACAACTCAAAGCAGTGAAAGCAAGGAGGCACAAACAAGTATACGTTAAGCAGGTTTCGTTTGTGGATTACACAAACTTCATCAGACAATATACAAATTACAATAGTCATCTTAAATACAAGTTTAAATTCACTATTAACCAATCAATTAAGTTTTAAAGAAACAAATAGGAATGCCCATATTTTAAAATCATACCATCACATAAATAGTTTTCAATAACCTAATACTTAAACAAAATAGAAATCTATTAAGTTAAAAATCAACCAACTACACAAAATAACATACACAAAAACTTTCATTGTAATAAAGTAAAGAATTAAAAATTATATGTAAAAAAGTGTATATAAAAAAACTATTTTAATAAATGTTCTAACGAACTAAACTCTTAAGCTTAAGCAGGCTGTTTATACTACACCCATCATTTAATCCTGGGTAGACATAGGCATTCAGTCGAATCTGCCATGTTAACTCAAGTTCTTCAAGTCTAAGTCCAATTGGTCCACCCCTTAATTTAGAATTAACTTGATCTATAACAATGAACTTAAAACTGTGGTCAGTATGTTGTTGTACATGTTTAGCTAGTGCGTTTTCGAGTTTCTGTTTTTTAATTGCATATACATGCTCATAGATTCGATTTCGCAACTTTCTTTCAGTCTTGCCCACATAAAAGGCGGGGCAAGACTGACATAAGGCAAGATAGACCACCATTATTGAGTTGCAGTTGTTTCTCAATCTTAAAGAGTATTGAAAATTATTAATCGAAAATCTATTAGATTCTAAAATAAAAGAACAAAAATTACAAGATTGGCATTTAAACATGCCAGGAGTCCTGACCAAACTGGCATGTTTGTTTTCACAAAATTCTTTTAAATTTCTACCTCTTCTGTAAGTCATTACTGGGTGGTCCCCTACACTCAAAAATACACTATTGTCGCTCTTCAAAATGTTCCAATTCTTCAATAATATTTTATAGCAATCATTGCTATTAAGATTGAACAATGTTATAAATGAAGTACTGGGCAAATTGGTGACAAAAGTAGTTGTTATAGATGTTTCAGTGGAAGAAGCCCTCGTGTTACTCAATATAGGAGTGTAAAAACATGACATTCGTTTAGTCGTCACCTCATCAATGAGTTCATTGATGAGAGATTCAGGATACTCATGACAAAGGAACAAATCCTTAATGAACTTACATTCATTAATAAAAACGTCATCGTTAGTAGTAATACGGGCTGCCAGTACAAGTTGACCTTTAATGATCGAACGTTTTTGAAATCTAGGATGACAGCTGGAAAAGTGTAACATAGAGTTACAGTAAGTGTTTTTCCTATAAATTGAAGCTGCCCACATATTAAGTGTAGTATCCTTTGTTAACAAAATGTCTAAGTAAGCAATAGATATTGTATCTAAAGTATGTGTAAATTTTAAAAATGAAGTGGTAGAATTAATAAATTCCAATAAGTGAAGGGCACAAGGTAGGTCACCATCTAACAAAATAAAAATGTCATCTAGAAAGCGTGTGTAAAATATAATACGGTTTTTGAATATACTATTGTGTAAAATGTAAGCATTTTCCCAGTGTGCCATAACTGTATTCGCTACACTGGCACCACAAGGTGAGCCCATGGCGACTCCAATTTTTTGTAGGTAAAAATTTCCTTCAAAAGTGAAATAATTATTGTCAAGAATTAACTCTAACAATTCGGTCACCATAGCTACATCCCTGGGAATGCATCCTTGTTGGTTTAAAGATTTGCCAATCCATTCTAAAGCTATGTTGTGGGGAATGCAAGTGTATAAGTCTTTCACATCTATTGTTAAAAAGTTGAGGTTAGGGTTAAAGTCTAAATCATTGATATTTCTTAAAAACGTCCAAGAGTCTTTGCAAATTTGCTTAAAGTTACCTAAGTATTTTTGTAAAATGGAGTCCACAACTTTGGCGCAAGCATAAGTAGGGGACCCTCTACTGTCTACTAATGGTCTCATAGGGGGATTCGTAAGATCTTTATGAATTTTAGGTAACCCAAACAAGCAAGGAAATCTAGGGTAAGAAGTAAACATGTAATCATACATGCTTTGTGTAATTCTCCCTTCAATGTACATATCTTCGATAGAATTTTTAATCGGGTTGTAAGCTTTGTTGGTTTCCGAAAGAGAACTCTCAAAGTAGGCAGGTGAATTCAATAAGATAGACATCCGGGTGGAGTATTCGCTGTTATCAAAAATAACAGCTCCACCTCCCTTATCAGGTTTGCAAACCCGGATGTCATTTACTTTCAAAAATTCGAAACACTCCTTCTCTTTCAGGTGTTCAACACTATTAAAGTTCCTAAACCCAGTAATATTGTGAATATCAAGTTTGCATATTTGTTCAAAAAGCTTCAGTAAAGGATGGAGTGGAGGGTTAAAGGTACTAGGTATCCTGAACTGATTAACTTCACTGAATAGAGAATTACACATAATTAAATTTAAATTTAACTTTCTGGTAAAGAGTTTTAAATCTTTGATAGTTTTGTCTATATCTATTCTTTGTGGTGGAACATAAGCCAGTTATTTTACATTAAGAGGGTTCGTGGTCTGCACTCTTGTGGAAGGAGAGGCTGGACTCTGCCCTTCTGAGCTGGGAATTTCTGGTTAAAGGCTTATAGTGCATGCATATCTGAACTGTTCCTTACTGAAGTTGGTGCGCCTTGTTTGCTGTGGCATAGACTGGATTCGGGCCTGCTGGATCTAGCTTTGTTTGTGTAACTTGAGCACTAATCCAGACATTCTCTAAAGTATTCAATGGTATTTATTACTGCTTGGTTGTAACTTGATTAAAGTGTAGCTATCATTCAAGTCTTTTGGATTAAGCACTTGGGCTTCAGAACAGTTGTTTTACATTAGGAAGGTTTGTGGCAAGCACTGTGGTGGCAGGACAGGTAGCTTTCATCCTTCTAAGTTGGGAACTGCTGATTGAGAGCCCAGTGTCCAAGTGTATTAGTTCTGGTTTAGGCACTTGGGCTTCAGGCCAGTTATTTTACATTAAGAAGGTTCGTGGTCTGCACTCTTGTGGGAGAAGAGGCTGGACTCTGCCCTTCTGAGCTGGGAATTTTCTGGTTAAAGGTTTATAGTGCCTGAATATTTGAACTGTATCTTACTGAAATTGGTTCACCTTGTTTGTTTAGCATAGACTAGATCCAGGCCTGCTGAATCTAGCTTTGTTTATATGCTTGTTGTTTGTTTGCCTGTTATTTCCCTGAAGCTAATTCCACCTAATACGCAACTTCTCAGCGCTTCTGTGGATCACTAATGATATCTGCATTGCTTACTGTACTTATTTCCTTGTTTCACTTGAAAGAAAGTTACTGTTTGTCGTTTTTGCATTTAGTTACTTGTAACACATTGCACTCAAGTTACCTGGCACTTGCTCACTAAAGCAATTATATAAGTCAGCACTAAAAATTAAAAGCACTACACCCTCACTCCCCACTGGCCCTTGTTTTCAATTAAGGATTTCAATATTATTCCAGCATGTCCAAAGGTCAGTTGTCAATCTCCTCTCCTGTCCAGCTGGTGAATCTGGGAATCTTGAGGCAATGTTATAACTGCCTCATGTACACAGACAACCCTCTCCTCCTCCCACATAACACAAATACTAGAGATGCAGCTATTTAGCCAAACTGGAGGCTGAGCTCTCTCAACTCAGGACTGGCAAGACCAGACAGGAGGAGAAGGCAACTACACACCACAAAACCAGCCTCACATAATGCTACCACTCCACTGAATCAAACACATAAACACACAAAGACATACTCGGAGGCTCTGAGTAAAATTTACCTAAACAGCAGAGGCCTCCAAAGCAGACACCCAAACAACTGCTACCTCAAGACACCCCACAAGCAACACATAAACCACAAAAGCAGTGTGCAAAGCAGTCACAGCCCTTAAGGCCAAATACAACACCAAACATACTTGTCATAGGTGACTCCATAGTCAGACACACTGACGTCCCACTCACCAGGCTGAACAAGGATAGGGTCACAGTAAGCTGCCTATCGGGCGCTAGAATCCGCCACATAACACAAGCACTGGTCACTCCATGGCAAGTACAAATATGACACAGTCATTGTCCATGCTGGTGTGAACGACCTGAGACGCATCTCCCTGGACTACATGAAAAGAGACATAGAGGAGCTCTCTGATTATGTAGCCCAGGCAGGTATGACCCTAACACTGAGCAGTATCCTTCCTTCACCAAGAATGATGCCACAATATAGAGACAAGATGATCAGCTTTAACAATTGGCTTAATGTCTGGTGTCATTCAAAGGGATCCAGTGTCTGTCTGCCTGATGACATGCTTGACAAGCCACGCTGCTTCAAGGGACGGCTTGCACCTGTCACCCTGGATTCCGATATTGGCTAAGGCTCTTGCCACCCCATAGTGCCTTTTTAGGCAAGGCTCAAATTCTAAACTTACCACCCTAGAAAACAAAATGGGAAGAAACTGAGGGTAATGCTGCTCAATGCCAGAAGTCTAAATCTCAAATGCACGCACTCGAGGCCCTTCTCAGTATGGAGAACATCGATGTCTGTGCTGTAACTGAAACCTGGTTCAAGGCTCCTGAGAGCACCCCGCACTATTAGGTTTTACCTCATATCATGCTCCGCCCCAAAACCCGGACCACACCACAAAAGGAGGGGTGTATCCATATTCATAAAGGATACTCACACCTCCAGGTTGGTGGCAACGCATTTAAGCTTCGAAACCATCCAGGTGCAACTAACCATAGGCAAAACTGCTCTACAAATTGTAGCATGCTACAGGCCACCCTCTCAAACTCAGGAACCCCACACAGCCTTCCTGAAGACACTGGAGGGTATAAATGTATCTCCAAACACCATCATATTGGGTGACTTCAACTACCGAATATAGACTGGGAACATTACTCAAGCCCTAACTTTCTAGCCCAACGGTTCCTGGAGTTCATAAATTAATGCCATGGAACAGCTAGTCACTGTTCCCACGAGAGGAGAAAATATACTAGATCTCATTGTCACAAACATGGGGACAAAATGCTCCACACCGAAGTATATCCCTCATTGGTGAGATCTGATCATAAACTAATCTCACTGGAAATCCACATCCCGCCCCACCCCAAGCAAAACAGACCATAGTGAAGAACTTCTAAAGCAAACTTCACACTACTAAGACTGGTGTGGTATCCTTCAAGGCCCCTGAGCCAGAGGAAACCACAACCCAAGCTGCGGAAGCCCTTACAAATGCCTTCTATGAACACCTCCAGGACTGCATGGATCAGGCAATCCCAAATAAAACCAAGACTCTTTCCACAAAGGACAAACGTCCAGTCTGGTGGACCCCAGCCATTAACAAACTTTACAATAAGAGGAGAAAGCTATTACATGATAGAACAAAATCCATAAAAGGAAGTCACCCTGATCATTATTAGTAAAAAATACGAGCACTCATAAAATCAACTAAGGCCAATTTTGAGAGAAAAATTGCCATGGATTCAAAGGACAATCATAAGGCCTTTTTCAGCTATGTTAGCAACCTGGGTGGAAACTCCCAGATATGCTCAGAATTAGTCCAAAATGATACAAAAATCACTGAACCCACAGACATTGCCAACATACTGGCAGACAGGTTCAGTGCAAACTTCACCCCCCCCCCCTAAAGGAGAGGTAACTATCCGGGGCGAGGGTAGCCTCCCGGACATCTCAGATGCGCAGGTGAAAGCTGCCTCTCTAAAGCTAAAACACAGCATCAATGGGACCGGATGGTGTCCCCAGCTGTGTGCTACACGAGCTAAATGAGGAATTAAACCCACACATAAGGAAGCTGTTTAATCTCAGCCTTACCACAGGATACGTGCCCAAGGTGTGGCGTATGGCAACTGTGGTCCCACTCCACAAAGGCGTTGCCTCTACGGACCCTGGTAATTACCGCCCATGCTTAACAAGTCTAGTCTGCAAAGCTATGGAGAGGATCATAATGGAGCTCATAAACAAACAATAAAGGGACTTGCAGACATTGGACCCGACCCAGTTTGGCTTTGTCAAGGGAAGATCATGCCTTTTGAACTTGGTTGACTTCTTCAAACAGTCACCAAGGCAATTGATGAGAGAAAGGCATTCAATACAGATTACCTTGACCTTGCAAAGGCCACACAATACCCCACTCGGTATTGTAGAAAACTTACCAGCTTAAATGTAAACCCATATGTCACAAGATGGGTTGCAAACTGGCTTAAGGACAGAACCCACAGGGTTAGAGTTGCTGGCGCTGTGTCAGACTCCAAGCCGGTCACAAGTGGTGTCCCACAGGGCTCGGTCCTTGGCTCCCTATTGTTTGGCATCTACTTCTCAGAAGTACAGGCCAACATGGGAGGACTTTGGCTGACAAAGTTTGCAGACGACTGCAAACTGGGCCATAGTGGAAAGTGCATCGGACACGGATATCCTTCAGAAGGGACTCACGGAAACAGATAGCTGGTGCCAGAGCCATGGCCTGAAGTTAAACGCCAAAAATGTATAGTCATACCCTTCGGGAAAACAAGGTAATCCCAAGCTACCATATAGGTGGCAATCCACTAAGCACAGAAGAGGTTATCAGGACCTGGGGACCCAGGTTGACAGTGGCCTTTCTTTGACACTCACATTGCTAAAGTGGTTAGAAAGACCTTCTACATTGCCCACCTGATCATGAAGGGATTCACATCCAGATCTAGTGAGGTCATTGTTCTCTGTACTCTTCACTTATCAGACCAATGATCGAGTACAATGCCCCATTCGGGATGTATCTCACCCGACATCTGCAGCAATTGGAGAGACCCCAAAAGTTCCTCACCAAAAGGATAAAGGACTCCAAAATCTGTCATATGCTGCCAGATTGAAGAAACTCCAGCTCTATTCAGTCGCATACCGCCTGCTCAGAGGTGACATGTGCCTGACATACAAGGCCATGTCCAACCCGGAATTAATGGACATGCTCCACCTCAAAAATCCAAATCCACCAAAACCACTAGAGCAAGCGACTTAAACCTTAGCACGGATATAAATAGGACGTGCTGGAGGGATAGATTTATCACTCAGAGACTCCCTATGCTGTGGAATAAAATCCCGGTCCATGTGAGGCAGAGCACCTCGCTGACTCTGTTCAAGAGAAATCTAGACCTGTGGATGGGAGATCGTAGGTTTACCCCAGGAATCATCTCTGTGTCACTGCTGGACAGAGGCACAACAAACTAATGGGCACAGTATTTTTTCATATAAGGGGTGGTGTAAGCCACAATAATTTGGGCTAGGCTTATAAATGCCTTAGGGCAGATAGCCTAGTATAAACCTATGAACCTATGAACCTATAAGTAAACCCTTTAGATAGTAATTCAATAAAATCAGATGGAATACACAAATGAGAGAAATTATACACTGTAAAATCACCTTTGACATTGTGTAATAACTTTGGTTTGTCAAAATTATCAAACAAGCTTTCATGGCAAGATAAAGGAGTCATATTTGTACTTGTTGCGGAGTGACTTGAGTGCATGAGTTATGCGGTGGATCCTGGTACCCGACAGTCAGCTCACTGTAATGTTCTCCTTGTTCAGCCTGGTGTGTAGGACATCAGTGTGCCTGACTATAGAGTCACCTATGACTAAAGTGTTAGGTACGGTGTATTGCCTTAGGGGCTGTTGCTGGGTGGCACACTGGTGTTGTGAGCTATGTGACATTTTGGTTGTGACTGGTGTTTGTTTGTGTTTCAGCTTCGAAGGTCCTTGTTACTTGGGCAGGTTACAGTTAAGGGCCTCTGCATATCTGGATTTAGTGTTGCTATGTGTGGGTGTTGGTGGTGTGAGTTTAGAAGGGCTATGTGTTGCTTGAAGTGTAGTACGGGTGTTAACCTTCTCCTCTTGACTGTCTAGCACAGTCTTGGGTGGAGAGAGCTTTGCTTCCAGTTTGGCTGTGTTGGATGGTAGGAGGAGAGGGTTGTCTGTGTACATGAGGCAATTGCTGCATTGCCCCAGTATGCCCAGATTCACCAGGTGGACAGGAGAAATCAACAGAAGCTGACCCTTGGACATGCCTGGTTTGGTGCTTTTTTTGAAAAGTACAGGAGCTGTTTTCCCTTACCTTAGCAAGGTACTTTGCAATTATAGGCTGTTTAATGCCTATGCTTAATTTCTCCTTATTAATGAGGAGAGTTGAGTATTAGTTTAAGGCTTCCTAATGCTTTCAAGCAGGTATTAGAGCAAGTGCTAGTCACAGGGATGCTTAAAGGTATGATGAAAAAAAATGATTTATCCTAAACACTGCAATGTGCACTAGAGAATTTAGATGTGAAAGTAGGTAACTTAGTTTTACCTGTCTAAAAAGTTAAGTTTTAGTGGAGAGTCACTATTTTTAAAACAACAAGATAGATTGAAAGGGGGTGATCACTTTAGTATTCCGGTACTATGGAATACAGCAGAATGGCTAATAAATTTAAATAGTTGAAGGGGAGTGATTTCACAAAATGATAATTTTGTGCTTACTCACACAAGCCAGTGAAAGCAAAGAGGAAATGAGATATATGGTCAAATTAACATAAAAGGCAGGCTGCTAGAAAGACAGTGGTATCTAAGAACATGACAGTGGCAGGGTGGTGGGGGGAGCGAGGAAAAATTTCTGCCTGACTCACAAGAGACAGAGCTGTGGTGTCTTTTGAAGTTTTAATGTGCAGTTAAAAGCAGAACACAAGCAAAACACAAGGTAAAGAAAACAAATCACAGCACTCAAAATATAAAAAGGCAATAAATGAATACAAAATACAACAAATAAAAAGCAAATCAACCTTTCACTTACAGCAAAGTGCAGCTGAGTCTGGGTGAGCATTTCCAATAAAGCGCAAAAACCTTGCAAATGCGGGTTTTATAGCAGGGAACCAAAAGCGACAGAAATTAGCCCAAAATGGCCAATAAACTACTAATTTATGGGCTGAAACCACTCCTCCAGGGACACATAGGCTGCTCAAAGCTCCCTCTCTCACAGTGAACAGAGAAACTTCCTTCTATCCAAGTACGGTAAAGGCAAACACAGAAACTTGTAACACAGCCCTGAATTCAGCACTAACCTGAAAACTGGACTATACTAGCTTAGAAAGGTGGGAAAACAAGTATAAATATATATATATATTTTTCAGAAAATAAAGCAGATACAATAAAAAAAACACTTTAAATGCACATAAATGGCTATCACACTTGAGTGTGTAGCCTACAACTGTTAAACAGGTAATTTAAACACATAAATGACCTTGTTAAAGTGCAGGCAGTAAAATAAGTACAATATGTAGCTGGAATAAGCTTTTTAAATCACAGAAACTCTAGAAAATCAGTGTTTTAGCCAGAATTAGCTAACCGCAGCAAGAAAATGCAGAAAAATGATACTTAATCACTGTAAAGTCTCTCTCTTTTGTCTCTCTGCTGCTGTAGAACTCTGCAGGGGCACCAGACAGGAGCTTGCTGAGCTGTATAGGTTCATAGGTTCATAGGTTAGTACTAGGCTATCGGCCCTAGGGCCTATACAAGCCTATCCATAACAATTCCCTGGCTATTTGTTCTACACTATTTACTTGCCTGGACCACTGTTTAGCAGGGCGACTGACATGATCCCCGGGGTGAATTTCCTTTCTCCCATCCAATCATCAAGGTTCCTTTTGAAGAGGGCCAAAGAGGCCCTCTGCTTGACATGTATGGGCAGTCTATTCCAGAGACTGGGGAGTCTCTGGGTCAGGCTCCTATCCCTCCAGCATATTTTGTTTATTGTGATGACAAGGTTTAGATCTCTGGGGGATGTGGCTCTGAGAGGATTGGGATTTCTTTAAGTGTAGCAATTCCAACAGCTCTGGGTTTGACATGGCCTTGTATGTTAAGCAGAGATTGCCTCAGAGTAGACGAAATGCGAGAGTGTATAGATGGAGTTTTTTAAGGTGGTCTGCATAGGGCATCTGCTTTAAGCCTGTGATTCTTTTGGGGAGATATTTCTGTGGCCTTTCCAGTTGTTGCAGATGTCTTGAGAGGTACATACCAAATGGGGCATTGTGTTCTATAATGGGTCTAATGAGGGATGAGTACAGTGGGACAATGACCTCCTTTTTTTCTGGATGAAAAGCCCTTAGTGATGAGGTGTGCTACATAGAAGGATTTCCTGACTGTTGTGGCGATGTGGTTATTGATGGTGAGACCACTGTCACCCGTGTCCCTAAGTCTCTTATCACACTTTTGGTGTTTAGTGTACTGCCACCTATGTGGTAATTCATGGGTACATGTTTTTTTCCCAAAGGGGATAACTATGTATTTCTTGGCATTAACCTTGAGCCCATGGCTCTGGCACCAAGCATCTATTTCTGTAAGGCTGTTTTGTAGAGTATCCACATCATTTGGGAATTCAATAATGGCTCCCAGTTTGCAGTCATCTGAGAACTTTGTTAGCCAGAGTCCATTAGTGTTGGCCTGTACTTCAGATAAGTAGATGCCAAACAAGAGAGGTCCCAGGACTGAACCCTGAGGTACTCTACTTGTCACTTGTCAGGAGCTGGATTTGGAGTCAGCTGTTTTTACAGTGTGGGTTCTGTCAGTAAGCCAGTTGGCAACCCATAGAGTGACATAGGGATTAATGCCCAGCTTAGTAAGTTTATCTATGATTCCAGAGTGGGTGATGGTGTCAAAGGCCTTGGCGAGGTCCAGATAGGCTGTGTGAACTGCCTTACCCTCGTCCACGTCCTGGAGACTGATTCAAAGACATCAATCAGGTTCAGGAGACAAGATCGGCTCTTCACAAACCCAAACTGGGTGGGGTCCAGTGTTTTAATGTTGCCAATGTCTTTGTTTATAAGTTCCATGATAATACGTTCCATGGCCTTGCAGATCAGGCTTGTCAAACTGATGGGATGGTAGTTCCCAGGATCCAAGGTAGATCCCCCCTTGTGGAGTGGGATAATTGTAGCTGTGCGACACTCATTGGGCATGAAGCCTGAGGTAATGGTATGATTAAACATGACACTTAGGTGAGGTGCCAGTTTGTTCTGTAGTTCATGTAGTATACAGCCCAGGATGTCATCTGGTCTCACGGGTGCTGTATTCTTAGCTTTGGTGAGTGTATTTTTTTACCTGTGTGGCCATTATTACTGGAATTTGGAAATCTTCTGGTATTGAGATGGACCATTTAGGGGGTGAGAGGAGGGTGATGTTGACACTGAATCGATCTGCCAGGATTTTGGCAATATCCTTGGGATCAGTATATTTAATGTCATTCTGTTGTAGCTCAGAGCAGATCTGAGCATTGCCATTTAGATTCTTGACATAGTTATAGAATGCCTTGTGGTTGTCTTTGGAATCTTTGGCAATTTTATTTTCGTAACTAGCTTTGGAGGATTTTATGAGGAATCTCAGCTTCTTACTGAGGCTGGTAAGGTAGTTTTTTTGCATCCTGGGATTTTCCTCTTTTCTGCAACAGTTTCTTCCTTTTGTTGTAAAGTTTGTTTATGGCAGGGGATCACCAGATTGGCTTCCTTTTTTTTGGAGGAGAGCATCTTGGTTCTATTTGGGATGGTACAATTCATGCATGAGTGGATCTGCTCATGCATTGCCTTAGTGTAGGACTCAGCAGTTGAACTTTCAGTTCCCATTTGCATGGGTGTCATGAAGTTTGTAACTTCTGACTTGAGTAGCATGAAGTTGGCTTTGGAGAAGTTTTTTATGGAGGTTTCCTTACTGCGGGGTGGGGGTGGCATGTGGATGTTAAGGGTGATTAGCTTATGGTCAGACCTGACCAATGAGGGTGTGACCATAGTGTGGAGCATCGATTTCCCATGTTGGTAATGACTGGGTCTAGGATATTGGAGCCCTTGGTGGGACTATGGATTAGTTGATCCAGGGCTTGGAATTGATAAAGTCCAAGAACCATTGGGCAAAGGTGTTGGTACATGAGTAGTTTCCCCAGTTAATGGCAGGGTAGTTGAAGTCACCCAGTATTATGGTATTTGATTGTATATTAATATTTTCCAGTATGTTTAGAAAGGTGTAGTGTGAATCTTGGGGCATGGTGGGGGATCTGTAGCAAGCTACAATTTGGATTGGAGTCTTACCTAGTGTTAGTTGCACCTGGAGAATTTCAGATGCATTGTGTTGGGCAACTAATCTGGTGGTGTGAATATCCTTGGTGAATATGAACACTCCTCCACTTTAGTGTTTAGATCCTGGTTTGGTGGCCAAAAAGTGTGGTAAGAGTTGTAGCCTGGTATTGCAGGAGTGCTCTCTGGATCCTTGGACCGGGTCTCAGTTACTGCACAGATATCGATGTTCTCCATTTTTAGGAGTGCCTCGAGAGAGTGCATTTTGAGGTTTAGACTTCTAGCACTGAGTAGCATTACCTTCAGATTTTGCATGCTTGTACCTGTTACAGTGGTGGTTTTGTCCTTTGAACTTTGCCTAAAAAAGCACTATATGGGTGGCAAGAGCCTTAGCCAGTAACCTGAATCCCAGCGGGTACCAGTGCAGACCATCTCTGGCAAAGCATCTTGGTCTGTTGATCATGTCGTCCCAGGCAGACAGATACTGGATCCCCTTTGAATGACACTAGAAGCTTAGACAATTGCTGAAGTCAATCATTTTGCCCTTATATTGTGGTATCATTCTGGGTGAAGGCATGATGCTACTCAGGGCTAGGGTCATACCTGCCTGGGCCACATGATCCAAGAGCTCTTTCATATCTCCTTTCATGTACTCCAGGGAGGTACATCTCAAGTCATTCACTCCAACATGGACAATGACAGAGTCATATTTGTACTTGTTGTGGAGTAACTTGAGTGCATGAGTTATGTGGCGGATCCTGGCACCTGACAGGCAGCTCACTGTAATTTTCTCCTTGTTCAGCCTTGTGTGTGGGACATCAGTGTGCCTGACTATAGAGTCACCTATGACTAAAGTGTTAGGTATGGTGTCTTGCCTTAGGGGCATTGCTGGGTGGCACACTTGTGTTGTGAGCTATGTGACACTTTGGTTGTGATTGGTGTTTGTTTGTGTTTCAGCTTCCAAGGTCCTTGTTGCTTGGGCAGGTTACAGTTAAGGGCCTCTGCATATGTGGATTTAGTGTTGTTATGTGTGGGTGTTGGTGGTGTGAGTTTAGAAGGGCTATGTGTTGCTTGAAGTTTAGTGTGGGTGTTAACCTTCTCCTCTTGACTGTATAGCACAATCTTCGGTGGAGAGAGCTTTGCTTCCAGTTTCGCTGTGTAAGTGCATCTCTCACAGGTTGTAGTATTAGGTGGTAGGAGGACAGGGTTGTCTGTGTTCATGAGGCAATTGCTGCATTGCCCCAGTATGCCCAGATTCACCAGGTGGACAGGAGAAATAACAGAAGCTGACCCTTGGACATGCCTGGTTTGGTGCTTTTTTTGAAAAGTACAGGAGCTGTTTTCACTTACCTTAGCAAGGTACTATGCAATTATAAGCTGTTTAATGCCTATGCTTAATTTCTCCTTATTAATAAGGAGAGTTGAGTGCTTACATTAGTTTAAGGCTTCCTAGTGCTTTCCAGCAGGTATTAGAGCAAGTGCTAGACACAGGGATGTTTAAAGGTAAGATGAAAAAAATGATTTATCCTAAACACTGCAGTGTGCACTAGAGAATTTAGATGTGAAAGTAGGTAACTTAGTTTTACCTGTCTAAAAAGTTAAGTTTTAGTGGAGAGTCACTATGTTTAAACCAACAAGATAGATTGAAAGGGGGTGATCACTTTTGTATTCCGGTACTGTGGAATACAGTAGAATGGCTAATAAATTTAAATAGTTGAAGGGGAGTTATTTCACAAAATGATAATTTTGTGCTTACACAAGCCAGTGAAAGCAAAGAGGAAATGAGATATATGGTCAAATTAACATGAGACATGCAGCTAGAAAGACAGTGGTATTTAAGAACACAACAGTGACAGGGTGGGGGGGGTGAGGAAAAATTTCTGCCTGACTCACAAGAGACAGAGCTGTGGTGTCTTTTGAAGTTTTAATGTGCAGTTAAAAACAGAGCACAAGCAAAACGCAAGGTAAAGAAAACAAATCACAGCACTCAAAATATAAAAAGGCAATAAACTAATACAAAATACAACAAATAAAAATCAAATCAACCTTTCACTCACAGCAAAGTGTAGCAGAGTCTGGGTGAGCCTTTCCAATAAAGCGCAAAAACCTCGCAAATATGGGTTGTATAGCAGGGAAATGAAAGGAATAGAAATTAGCCCAAAATGGCCAATAAACTACTAATTTCTGGGCTGAAACCACTCCTCCAGGGACAGATAGGCTGGTCAAAGCTCCCTCTCTCACAGTGAACAGAGAAACTTCCTTCTATCCAAGTATGGTAAGGGCAAACACAGAAACTTGTAACACAGCCCTAAATTCAGCACTAACCTTAAAACTGGACTATACTAGCTTAGAATGGTGGGAAAACAAGTATATATATATATATATTTTTTTTTTTTTTACAATCAAAAAACACTTTAAATGCACATAAATGGCTATCACACTTCAGTGTGTAGCCTACAATAGTTAAACAGGTAATTAAAACACAAAAATGACTTTGTTAAAGTGCAGCCAGTAAAATAAGTACAATATGTAGCTGAAACAAGCTTTTTAAATCACAGAAACTCTAGAAAATCATTGTTTTAGGTGGAATTAGCTAAACGCAGGAAGAATATGCAATAAAATGATACTTAATCACTCCAAAGTCTCTCTTTTATTTCTCTGCTGCTGTAGAACTTTGCAGGGCACCAGACAGGAGCTTGCTGAGCTGTATAGGTTCATAGGTTCATAGGTTGGTACTAGGCTATCAGCCCTAGGGCCTATACAAGTCTAGCCATAACAATTCCCTGGCTATTTCTTCTACTCTGTTTATTTCCCTGGACCCCTGTCTAGCAGGGTGACTGACATGATCCCCAGGGTGAATTTCCTTTCTCCCATCCAATCATCAAGGTTCCTTTTGAAGAGGGCCAAAGAGGACCTCTGCTTGACATGTTTGGGCAGTCTATTCCTGAGTCTGGGGAATCTTTCGGTCAGGAACCTATCCCTCCAGCATGTTTTGTTTATTGTGATGACAAGGTTTAGATCCCTGGAGCGTGTGGCTCTGAGCATTGGGATTTCTTTAAGTGTAACAATTCCAACAGCTCCGAGTTTGACATGGTCTTGTATGTTAAGCAGAGATCGCCTCTGGCAAAGCATTGTGGTCTGTCGATCATGTCGTCCCAGGCAGACAGATACTAGATCCCCTTTGAGTGACACTAGAAGCTTAGACAATTGTTGAAGTCAATCATTTTGTCCTTATATTGTGGTATCATTCTGGGCAAAGGCAGGATGCTACTCAGGGCTAGGGTCATACCTGCCTGGGCCACATGATCCGAGAGCTCTTCCATGTCTCTTTTCATGTAGTTGAGGGAGGTACATATCAAGTAATTCACTCCAACATGGACAATGACAGAGTCATATTTGTACTTGTTGTGGAGTGACTTCAGTACATGAGCTATGTGGCGGATCCTGCCACCTGACAGGCAGCTCACTGTAATTTTTTCCTTGTTCAGCCTGGTGAGTGGGACATCAGTGTGCCTAACTATGGAGTCATCTATGACTAAAGTGTTAGGTACGGTGTCTTGCCTTAGGGGCTGTTGCTGGGTGGCACACTGGTGTTGTGAGCTATGTGACACTTTGGTTGTGATTGGTGTTTGTTTGTGTTTCAACTTCGAAGGTCCTTGTTGTTTGGGCAGGTTACAGTCAAGGGCCTCTGCATATGTGGATTTAGTATTGCTATGTGTGCGTGTTGGTGGTGTGAGTTTAGAAGGGCTATGTGTTGCTTGAAGTGTAGTGCGGGTATTAACCTTTCCTCTTTACTGCCTAGCACAATCTTGGGTGGAGAGAGCTTTGCTTCCAGTTTGGCTATGTAAGTGCATCTCACAGGTTGTAGTGTTGGGTGGTAGGAGAGGGATGTCTGTGTACATGAGGCAATTGCTGCATTGCCCCAGTATGCCCAGATTAACCAGGTGGACAGGTGAAATCAACAGAAACTGACCCTTGACATGCCTGGTTTGGTGCTTTTTTGAAAAGTACAGGAGCTGTTTTCCTTACCTTAGCAAGGTACTTTGTAATTATAGGCTGTTTAATGCCTATGATTAATTTATCCTTATTAATAAGGAGAGTTGAGTGTTTGTATTAGTTTAAGGCTTCCTAGAGCTTTCCAGCAGGTATTAGAGTAAGTGCTAGTCACAGGATGCTTAAAGGTAAGATGAAAAAATGGTTTATCCTAAACACTGCAGTGTGCACTAGAGAAGTTAGATGTGAAAGTAGGTAACTTAGTTTTACCTGTCTAAAAAGTTAAGTTTTAGTGGAGAGTCACTATTTTTAAAAGAACAAGATAGATTGAAAGGGGGTGATCACTTTTGTATTCGGTACTTTTTTGTTTTG
>NC_056725.1:1148789645-1148928114 GCF_019279795.1 Protopterus annectens | reverse complement strand
TGTGTGCCTGGGCCATAACCCATTCATCTAGAGGTAGACACACCACACTCAGACACACACACAGGTTTATATTCCACAGGTACATGTATACAACTGCTAGATGACTACTGCCTTATACAGTCATGTTGCACAGTTAGCACTAGCACCACAGAGTCTATAATGCTGAAGGATACCAGTGGCTAATTTCTACAGTGAGTGACATTTACACATCATGTGGTTGTAGCCATTTGGCTGTGTGCTGTGTGGGACAGGCCTCATGATAGAAGGCTCTTTGTCACTGTCACTCTCTTCCATACATCTATGTATGTGTACTTTTGGCATATTATAGTGTGTTGTCCCCTGATATATGTGTGTATTCCTATCCAATGTATGTGCAAAGCATGACTGGTGCATACTGAGGAGTATATGCACTAACATCTGCAACTATCAGATATGTATGGTCCACTGTTGTTGCCAGACATGGGCTTCATTTGTTTGTGTGTGAGCATGCCCAGTGTGACCTTTCAGTATTGTGTTGTCTGACATTACCTTAATTTCTCTAAGTGTGGGAGCATGCCCAGTATGCCCTTCTGTATTGAATGTGTGGATCCATTCCAGGTAGATTGTACTCCAGTGCAGACTTTTGTGTTCTACACCTACAGCTAGCAAATTGATCAGCAGGATATCTGTAGATCAGTTGGCAATATAGGGTCAAATTGGGCAAGGGATAGTGGGTACTGTAAGTAATTGTGTCTGTGCTGCTTCTGCTACATGGTACTGGTGTTAGCAGAGATATTCAGACATGTGTAGTGTTATACACTGTAATGTTTTATGTCTTCAAGTACTGTCAGGTAGACATCTTTGCTCGCAGTGATGTCCTGGGGAACACAGGGTGAATGCAGCTGTGTCCAGTATTGTAGTCAAATGCCTACATATTCCTGCAAACTAATGCCATTCTGGAGAGGGAGCTGCAGACACTTGCTGCTGGGTCTCTGTGTCCGGTTCAGCACCTTGGTACAGTGGTGGCAGAGGATCCCATACTTGTACATCCATCGACGTGACAGTATAGCCTTATCTTGCTGTGGCAATACCTCACAGCTGTACAGATTCACACAGGTTACTCAGAGGCAGGGGTCATAAGTCAGGACATTGCCCCTATTGTGGTGTACGGGCAGGTTTGTAGCCACCCATTTTTGTGTTTGCAGCCAGGGATAGTATGTGCCCACAGCTGTGTTTCAGACTTCGCACATTCCATGCTGCCCATGCTCCCACACCCATCTATTATTCTATCGTCTTCCATACATTATGCAAACATTCTCTGATACTTTCCCTATAGTTATCACCTCATCACAGCAGTGTATTGGCGTTGGTCCACAGTTCATGCAGTGGGACATGGTAGACATGTTTCTGTGGTTTGTCCGCATGGCCTTGCATATGGGTTCTGTGGACTGTTATGTTGTTATTTGGGAGTCCATGACATAACATACATTGGCAGTATGAGTGAGACACAGGCCGTTGGCAGAGGCCTGTAGGCCAATTGGTAGTGATGCAGGCCAGCTGTAGCAGGCCATTGCATTCTGTCAGTCCTACAGTACCAAACTGCCATACAGTATATTCCCCTGGGGTGACAGGGTAGGTGTAATAGGTGTTCATGCCAATACTTTCTATCAGTATTGATCAGGTGGTGTGGATGATAGCAGGGTGCAGCTTACAGCTGGGGACACACCTGCATAGGACACCTGCACTGCATGCTGCATTCTTTCGCTATTGCCATACACAGGTGGGGGTCATATTGTACCCATTCTCAACAGCAGTGATAAGACTGGTGAGATACCTGTGGGTGTTGGTTAGGTGAGCTATGTGCATGTGTGCTATGGACACAACTTGCATCTGACTCACAGATATGCATGAGGCATTCCACTTATGCTGGCTTGTGCAGGGACATCAGCTGTTTCTCAGTACATCATTCCTATGACCTTTGTGATCTGCAAGTGTTTGGCCAGATGACATCAGTATTCCCTACTACAAGCCCAGATAATGTGATGCAAACCTGAATGTACAATTCCAAGGATGTGTCCATTTCACTGTTACACATTATACACTGTCTGTCTGGGGTACTTTCCCCTGTGTACTGCTTGTATATCTGGCCCAACAGTCATGCCATGTCCATCTTTCAGATGGTGACACATATTACCTCCATACATTTACAATGGCTTACTGCCAGAATGTGTTATACTGGGGAGCATTGTGCTTGGCACTGCAGTTGTGAGGACTTGGCCCTGTCATTGGCAGTACTGGGCAATGGCCACCAGGTCAGACCTCACCATGCATACATACTGACCACTCTCACACAATATGAAGCACACACCAACCTAACACATGCATACCTGCATATTGTACAAATGCTACAATCTATCCTGCTACCTTGGTCACCTCAGGTCATCTGTGCTCCACTGGTATTATACCTACACATACATGTTACTACATTTCTACATCGGATTGGAGGGGAGGCACACCTGACTGTTACTACATTTCTACATAGGATTGGGGGGGTCACACCTGACTGTTACAATGTGTCTACATCAGATTGGGGGGCACAACAGACTGTTACTACATTTCTACATAGGATTGGGGGGCACACCTGACTGTTTCTACATTTCTACATAGGAATGGGGGGCACACCTGACTTTTACTATATTTCTACATAGGATTGGGGGACACACATGACTGTTTCTACATTTCTACATAGGATTGGGGGGCACACTTGACTGTTACAGCATGTCTACATCAGATTGGGGAGGCACACCAGACTGTTACTACATTTCTACATAGGATTGGAGGGCACATCTGACTGTTACTACATTTCTACATAGGATTGGGGGGGGCACACCTGACACTTGTGCACATTTGCTATGACTGTACTGGTATGTCAGGTACTCCATTTCATTCTGTATTCTAACCTATCATGCTGACTAGAGACATATCAGTGTACTACAGGTCTTAGGTTTGATTGCCCTACATATCAGGTTCTGACTTCTTACCCTTCAGAGCTAACATCCACTGCCTGACCTGATGTAGTATGTCTGTGTAGGCCTGGGATGGGAGGTTACCCATAGCCATCATTCAGAGGCCTTAGCACAGCCTTTGTTTGTGTTTGTCTACATCTGTCCTGCTGACTGAGGCTGTTGTTGGGTATGTGAACCTCCCTGACTGGCATGCGTGTGTCATATCGACACACGTGGCCCAGCACATTTCCTGCAGTGGGTTTTGTCACGATGTGTAGTACTGGACAGTATGGTGACACCAGTATTTGTTACAGATCTCATGCTACCACTATAGGTGTCTACTATCTGCTGGTATCCCATTCAGCCACCCGATTCCCTTGCATGCTCACATCCATACCATATATACAAGTAACAACACATACTACTCCATTCGGCAATTGGTAGGAAGAGTGACTTACCTTGTGCGTGTGCCAGTATTGAGGATGGTGCTGGAGGGCTGCCTATGTCAGATGCACATAGTACGCTCCCTATACATGGTTGAGCACAGGTAGTGTCATGTTTGGCATCCCTTTTACTGTATGTGTGAGTCAGAGAGAGGTGTTATTCCCTGGGTCTCTACTGTGTCAGTGTATGTGCTATGTGTTGCCTCTGTGCCAAGACCATGGCATACTGGGCATGCCCCCTTCTGCCTACTGGGGCAGGCTCAGGTTGTTCCTGCTCTGAGTCACTCTGTGCCTGTGCAGGCCTTGGCAATGGTGGGGGGCTGTGCGGCCCTGCCCCGTGCTGTTCCTGCTGCAGCTGTTTCTGCAGGATCATATTGTGTAGCATGGCACATACGATAACAATTTGAGTACATGCAATTGGTGAGTACTGCAAGACTCCACCGGATGTGTCCAGGCACTGGAACCATGACTTGAGCATCCCAAACACATGCTCTATTATAATTCTAGTCTGTACATGTACCTCATTATGGAGTTCTTGTTCGGGTGTGTGTGCATTTCTGATGGGTGTCATCAGCCACAGCTCCAGTGTGTAACCAGCATCCCCCACTAGGTGACCGTAAAGGATGTCCCCATTAGCAAATCTCTGGTACAGCTGCATCAGATGCCAGATGTTCATAGGTTCATAGGAGGTACAAGGCTATCTGCCCAAAGGCATTTATAAGCCTAGCTGGAATGTGTTGGCTTTCACCATCCCCTTAGATTAGTTCCCTGTGCCTCTGTCCAGCAGAGCCATTGAAGTGATACCTGGGGTAAACTTTGTTTCTCATCCATTCGTCAAAGGTTCTGCTTGAAGAGGGTTAGCGAGGAGCTCTGCCTAATGTAGATTGGAATCTTGTTCCAGAGAGTGGGAAGTCTTGGGGACAGGAATCTATCCCTCCAGCATGTCCTATTTATTGTTGTGGACAGGTTTAGATCCCTGGAGCGTATGGCTCGAGGGGATATGGTTTTCTTTAGGTGGAGCATGTCCATCAATTCTGGGTTGGACATGGCCTTGTAAGTCAGGCAGAGATCACTTCTTAGTAGGCAGTATGCAACCGAGTACAGCTGGAGTTTCTTCAGTCGAGCTGCATAGGGCATCTGCTTGAGGCCAGTGATCCTCTTGGTGAGATACTTCTGTGGTCTTTCCAGTTGTTGCAGGTGTCTTGAAAGGTACATCCCAAATGGGGCATTGTACTCTATGATGGGTCTGATGAGTGATGCGTAGAGGGGCCCAATGACCTCTTTCAATCTGGATGCAAACCCTTTTGTGATTAGGTGGGCCACATAGAAGGATTTTCTAACCACTTTGGCAATGTGATTATCAAAGGAGAGGTTACTATCTACTTGGGTCCCCACATCCCTTATTACATCTTCTGTATTTATAGGGCTACCACCTATGTGGTTGTTTGTGGGTACTTTGTTTTTTTCCAAAGGGGATGATTATGCATTTTTTAGCATTTAGCTTGAGGCCATGGTTTTGACACCAGGTATCTGTCTCAGTGAGACACTTTTGGAGGATGTCTGTGTCAGCCGGAGAGTCAATTATAGCCCTTAGTTTGCAGTCATCTGTGAACTTGGTCAGCCATATTCCTGTGCTTGCCTGTACCTTTGAGAAGTATATGCCGAACAGGAGGGATCCTAGGACTGAGCCCTGGGGAATGCCACTTGTAATATGTTTAGAGTCAGATCTAGCTCCCGCAACTCTTACCATGTGGGTTCTGTCCGTGAGCCAGTTGGCAACCCATCTCGTGATGTAGGTGTTTATATTCAGGCTGGTGAGCTTGTCTATAATACTTGAGTGGGGAATGGTGTCAAAGGCCTTTGCGAGGTCTATGTAGACTGTGTGGAACACCTTTCCCTCATCTATAGCCTTGGTAACTGTCTCAAAGAAGTCCACCAGTTTTAGGAGGCATGATCCCTTAACAAAGCCAAACTGGGTAAGGTCTAGTGTTTGGAGGTTCCCAATGTCTCTGTTAATGAGATCCATGATGATATGCTCCATAGCTTTACAGACCAAGCGAGTCAGGCTTATAGGATGATAGTTCCCGGGGTGCACTGTGTCTCCACCTTTCTGGAACAGAATAACTATTGCTGTGTGCCACTCTGTGGGCATGTAGCCTGTGGACTTGCTGAGTTTAAACAGTGTGTTTAGGTGAGGGGTTAGTTCATCTTTGAACTCATGTAGGACTGGGACACCATCCGGTCCCATTGATGCTGTGATTTTGGCTTTAGAGAGGGCTGTTTTAACCTGAGTTTTTGTGATTTCAGGGGCGCTACATTCTTCTGGTATAGTTATGGGCCCTTTTGGGGGTGAGAGGAGGGGTGAAGTTTGCACTGAACCTGTCTGCCAGGATGTTGGCTATATTGGTCGTTTCAGTGTATTTTGTGCCATTCTGCACTAACTCCGAGCAGATCTGAGAATTGCCACTTAGATTCTTGACATAGCTAAAGAATGCCTTGTGGTTATCTTTGGAGTCCATGACAATTTTTCTTTCAAAACTAGCCTTGGATGATTTTATGAGGGAAAGCAGTTTCTTGCTGATACTGATGAGGGATGTCTTCCCTTCTTGGGATTTTACTCTTTCCTGTACTAGTTTCCTCCTTCTATTGTATAGCTTGTTTATAGCAGGGGTGCACTAGACTGGTTTCCTTTTCTTGGAGGAGTGAGTCTTAGTTTTGTTTGGGATAGCATGATGCATGCATTCTTGTAGGTGCCTGTAGAGTGCATTAGTAAAGGATTTTGCAGCTTGGACAGCGTTATCCTTTAGCATGGGGGCTTTGAAACTTCCCACCTCGGTCTTAAGTAACATGAAGTTTGCTTTTGAAAAGTTTTTCACGGTGTTTTTTTTTTTTTTTGCTGGGTGTGGTGGCGGACTGTGGATATCCAGACTGATTAGTTTATGGTCAAATCTAACCAGCAAGGGGTTGACCTCCTATGTGGAACACTGGTCACCCATGTTGTTGATGACCAGGTCCAATATGTTGTCACCTCTGGTGAGGTTGTTGACCAGTTGATCCAGGGCATTTGAGTTTATAAATTCTAGGAAATGTTGGGCAAGGGAGTTTGTACTTCAGTAGTTCTCCCAGTTAATGTTTGGGTAATTGAAATCACCCAATATCAGGGTGTTTGGTAGGACCTTTATGTTTCCCAGTGTTTCCAGGAATGTGGAGTGGGGGTCCTGGGACATGGTGGGTGATCTGTAGTAAGCTATAATTTGAATAGCAGTTTTGCTCATTGTTAGTTGCACATGGATGATCTCTGAAGCATCATGCTGTGCCACTAACCTGGAGGTGTGGGTATCCTTGATGAATATGGATACTCCCCCGCCTTTTGTATTTTGGTTCGGGTTTTGTGGCCGAAATGTATGGTATGAGTTGTAGCCTGGTAGTGCTGGGGTGCTCTCTGGAGCCTTAAACCAGGTTTCTGCTACTGCACATATATCGATTTTCTCCGTACTGAGGAGTGCCTTGAGTGTGTGCATTTTGAGGTTTAGACTTCTGGCATTTAGTAGCATTGCCCTCAGTTTTTTGTTACTTGTGCTATTTACGGTGGTGGATTTGTCTTTTGAGCCTTGCCTAAAAAAGGCACTATGGGGTGGCAAGAGCCTTGGCCAGTATTCGAAAGCCTAAGGGTGACAGGTGCAAGCCATCTCTAGCAAAGCAGTGCGGCTTGTTGAGCATGTCATCCCAGGCTGACAGACGCTGGATCCCCTTTGAATGACACCAGAAGCTTAGCCAATTGTTGAAATTGATAATTTTTTCTCTATAACGTGGTATCATTCTTGGTGAGGGCAGGATCCTAATCAGGGTCAGGGTCATACAGGCCTGGGCTATGTGATCAGAGAGCTTCTCCATGCCTCTTTTAATGTAGTCCAGGGAGGTACGGCTCAGGTCATTCACACCAACATGGACAATGACAGAGTCATATTTGTACTTGTTCTGGAGTGACCTGAGTGTTTGTGTTATGTGGTGGATCCTGACAACTGACAGGCAGCTAACAGTAACTTTCTCCTTCTTCAGCCTAGTGAGTGGGACGTCAGTGTGCCTGACTATAGAGTCACCTATTACTAGTGTGTTGGGTATGTTATTTTGCCTTAAAGGCTGTGATTCCGTGGCACACTGGTTTTGTGAAGTATGTATTTCATGGTTTGTGTTGGGGGGTGGAGGTTGCTTGGATGTCTATTTTGGAGGTCTCTGTTGCTTTTGCAGATTTTTATTTAGAGCCTCCGAGTATGTTTTCATGTATTTATGTGTGTTTTTTGCCGGTGCTGGTTTCATAGGTCTATGTGAGACTGGTGGTATGATGCAAGTAATTCCCTTCTCCTCTTGACTGCCTGGTCCAGTCTTGGGTTGAGAGAGCCTAGCCTCCAGTATGGCTGTGTAATTGCATCTCTCACATGAATTAGTGTTTGGTGGATGGAGGAGAGGGTTGTCTGTGTACATGAGGCAATTGTAACATTGCCTCAAAATGCCCAGATTCACCAGTTGGACAGGAGAGTATACGGGAAACTACCATTTGGACATGCCTGGATAGGTACAGTGAACTGTTTTGCTGATTAGCTGGTAAGGTCGAATAGAGAGCCTTGTCCTTTTCTACAGTATAGTGGGGTTTAGTGCTAAGGTTTATTAGTGCTTGCTATGAGTTTTGAACAAGTGCTGGGAAGAGAAGTGAATGGTTTGAGTGCTTAAGTTGAACGTTTGTCTAGTTCCAAGGGAAAAATTTCAGAGTAGACTTTGTGGAGCCGGGAATAGTTATACGCTAACTAACCGGCGCTGCCCGGCATTGCAAAACCGCACAAAAGCTGGTTTTATAGCAGGGAAAAGAACGTGATAGAAATTAGCCTAAAATGGCCAATAAACTATTAATTTCTGGGCTGAAATAACTCCTCCACGGACAGATAGGCTGCTCAAAGCTCCCTCTCTCGCAGCGAACAGAGAAACTTCCTTCTATCCAAGTATGCTAAGGGCAAATACAGAAACTTGTAACACAGCCCTGAATTCAGCACTAGCCTAAGAACTGGAGTATACTAGTTTAGAAAGGCAGGAAAACAAGTATATATATATATATATATATATATATATATATATATATACATATATATATATATATATATATATATATGTATATATATATATACACATATATATACACACACACACACACACACACACACACACACACACACACACACACACACACACACACACACACATATATATATATATATATATATATATTTTTTTTTTTTTTGAAATTAAAGCAGATACAATCAAAAAAACACTTTAAACGCACATAAATGGCTATCATACTTGAGTGTGTAGCCAACAACAGTTAAACAGGTAATTTATACACACAAACAACCTTGTTAAAATGCAGGCAGTAAAATAAGTACAATATGTAGCTGAAATAAGCTTTTTAAATCACAGAAACTCTAGAAAATCAGCGTTTTAGGTGGAATTAGCTAACTGCAGCAAGAAAATGCAGAAAAATGATACTTAATCACTCCAAAGTCTCTCTTTTGTCTCTCTGCTGCTATAGAACTCTGCAGGGCACCAGGCAGGAGCTTGCTGAGCTGTATAGGTTCATAGGTTGGTACTAGGCTATCGGCCCTAGGGCCTATACAAGCCTAGCCATAACAATTCCCTGGCTATTTCTTCCACACTATTTACTTCCCAGGACTGCTATGTAGCAGGGCGACTGACATGATCCCCAGGGTGAATTTCCTATCTCCCATCCAATCATCAAGGTTCCTTTTGAAGAGGGCCAAATAGGCCCTCTGCTTGACATGTATGGGCAGTCTATTCCAGAGTCTGGGGAGTCTCTGGGTCAGGAACCTATCCCTCCAGCATATTTTGTTTATTGTGATGACAAGGTATAGATCTCTGGAGGATGTGGCTCTGAGGGGATTGGGATTTCTTTAAGTGTTGCAATTCCAACAGCTCTGGGTTTGACATGGCCTTGTATGTTAAGCAGAGATCACCTTGTAGTAGACCGAAATGCGAGATAGTATAGCTGGAGTTTAAGGCGGACAGCATAGGGTGTCTGCTTTAGGCCTGTGATACTTTTAGTGAGGTATTTCTGTGGCCTTTCCAGTTGTTGCAGATGTCTTGAGAGGTACATACCAAATGGGGCATTGTATTCTATAATGGGTGTAATGAGGGATGAGTACAGTGGGACAATGACCTCCTTTTTTCTGGATGAAAAGCCCTTAGTGATGAGGTGTGCCACATAGAAGGATTTCCTGACTGTTGTGGTGATGTGGTTATTGAAGGTGAGACCACTGTCTACCTGTGTCCCTAAATCTCTTATCATACTTTCGATGTTTAGTGTACTGCCACGTATGTGGTAATTCATGGATACATGTTTTTTTCTCAAAGGGGATAACTATACATTTCTTGGCATTGAGCTTGAGCCCATGGCTCTGGCACCAAGCATCTGTTTCTGTATGGCCCTTTTGTAGAGTATCCACATAATTTGGGAATTCAATAATGGCTCCCAGTTTGCAGTCATCTGAGAACTTTGTTAGCCAGAGTCCCTTAGTGTTGGCCTGTACTTCAGAGAAGTAGATACCAAACAAGAGAGGTCCCAGGACTGAACCCTGAGGTACTCCACTTGTCACTTGTCTGGAGCTGGATTTGGAGTCAGATGTTTTTACAGTGTGGGTTCTGTCAGTAAGCCAGTTGGCAACCCATCGAGTAACATAGGGATTAATGCCCAGCTTAGTAAGTTTATCTATGATTCCAGAGTGAGGGATGGTGTCTAAGGCCTTGGCGAGGTCCAGATAGGCTGTGTGAACTGCCATACCCTCATCCACAGCTCTGGAGACTGATTCAAAAAAGTCAATCAGGTTCAGGAGACAATATCGGCCCTTCACAAACCCAAACTGGGTGGGGTCCAGCATTTTAAGGTTGTCAATGTCTTTGTTTATAAGTTCCATGATAATACATTCCATGGCCTTGCAGATCAGGCTTGTCAGACTGACAGGGCGGTAGTTCCCAGGATCCAAGGTGGATCCCCCCTTGTGGAGTGGGATAACTGTAGCTGTGTGCCACTCAGTGGGCACAAAGCCTGAGGTGAGGGTATGATTAAACATGACACTTAGGTGAGGTGCCAATTCATTTTGTAGTCCATGTAGTACACAGCCCGGGATATCATCTGGTCCCATGGATGCTGTATTCTTAGCTTTGGAGAGTGCGTTTTTTTTACCTGTGTGGCCGTTATTACTGGAATTTGGCAGACATCTGGTATTGAGATTGGACATTTAAGGGGTACGAGGGGGGTGAAGTTGGCACTGAATCGATCTGCCAGGATTTTGGCAATATCCTTGGGATCAGTATATTTAATGTCATTCTGTTATAGCTCAGAGCAGATCTAAGCATTGCCATTCAGATTCTTGACATAGTTATAGAATGCCTTGTGGTTGTCTTTTGAATCTTTGGCAATTTTATTTTCGTAACTAGCTTTGGAGGATTTCATGAGGGATCTCAGCTTCTTACTGAGGCTAGTAAGGGTGTTTTTTGCATCCTGGGATTTTCCTCTTCCTTTAGTTGTAAAGTTTGTTTATGGCAGGGGATCACCAGATTGGCTTCCTTTTTTGGAGGAGAGCATCTTGGTTCTATTTGGGATGGCACAATTCATGTATGAGTGGATGTGCTCGTACAGTGCCTTAGTGTAGGACTCAGCAGTTGAACTTTCAGTTCCCATCTGCATGGGTGTCATGAAGTTTGTAACTTCTAACTTGAGTAGCATGAAGTTGGCTTTGCAGAAGTTTTTTATGGAGGTTTCCTTACTGCGGGGTGGGGGTAGGATGTGGATGTTAAGGGTGATTAGCTTATGGTCTGACCTGACCAACGAGGGGGTGACCATAGGTGTAGAGCATTGATTTCCCATGATGGTAATGACCAGGTCTAGGATATTGGAGCCCCTGGTGGGACTATGGATTAGTTGATCCAGGGCACTGGAATTTATGAAATCCAAGAACCATTGGGCAAAGGTGTTGGTACATGAGTAGTTTCCACAGTTAATGGCAGGATAGTTGAAATCACCCAGTATTGGGGTATTTGGTTGTATAATAATATTTTCCAGTATGTTTAGAAAGGTGTAGTGAGAATCTTGGGGCATGGTGGGGGAGCTGTAGCAAGTTACAATTTGGATTGCAGTCTTACCTAATATTAGTTGCACATGGAGAATTTCAGACACATTGTGTTGGGCAACTAACCTGGTGGTGTGAATATCCTTGGTGAATATGAGCACTCCTCCACTTTAGTGTTTCGATCCCTGTTTGGTGGCCAAAAAGTGTGGTAAGAGTTGTAGCCTGGTATTACAGGGGTGCTCTCTGGAGCCTTGAACCAGGTCTCAGTTACTGCACAGATATCGATGTTCTCCATTTTTTAGGAGTGCCTTGAGAGAGTGTATTTTGAGGTTTAGCCTTCTAGCATTGAGTAGCATTACCTTCAGATTTTGCATGCTTGTACCTGTTACGGTGGTGGTTTCGTCCTTTGAACTTTGCCTAAAAAGGCACTATGGGGGGGGGGGGCCTTAGCCAGAAACCTGAATCCCAGAGGCTACCTGTGCAGACCATCTCTGGCAAAGCATCGTGGTCTGTCGATCATGTTGTCCCAGGTAGACAGATACTGGATCCCCTTTGAATGACACTAGAAGCTTAGACAAATGTTGAAGTCAATAATTTTGCCCTTATATTGTGGTATAATTCTGGGTGAAGGCAGGATGCTACTCAGGGCTAGGGTCATACCTGCCTGGGCCACATGATCAAGTCATTCACTCCATCATGGACAATGACAGTCATATTTGTAGTTGTTGCGGAGTGACTTGAGTGCATGAGTTATGTGGCGGATCCTGGCACCCAACAGGCAGCTCACTGTAATTTTCTCCTTGTTCAGCCTTGTGTGTGGGACATCAGTGTGCCTGACTATAGAGTCACCTATGACTAAAGTGTTAGGTATGGTGTCTTGCCTCAGGGGCTGTTGCTGGGTGGCACACTGGTGTTGTGAGCTATATGACACTTTGGTTGTGATTGGTGTTTGTTTGCGTTTCAGCTTCCAAGGTCCTTGTTGCTTGGGCAGGTTACAGTTAAGGGCCTCTGCATATGTGGATTTAGTGTTGTTATGTGTGGGTGTTGGTGGTGTGAGTTTAGAAGGGCTATGTGTTGCTTGAAGTTTAGTGTGGGTGTTAACTTTCTCCTCTTGACTGTATAGCACAATCTTCGGTGGAGAGAGCTTTGCTTCCAGGTTTCACTGTGTAAGTGCATCTCTCACAGTTTGTAGTATTGGGTGGTAGGAGGACAGGGTTGTCTGTGTTCATGAGGCAATTGCTGCATTGCCCCAGTATGCCCAGAGTCACCAGGTGGACAGGAGAAATCAACAGAAGCTGACCATTGGACATGCCTGGTTTGGTGCTTTTTTTGAAAAGTACAGGAGCTGTTTTCACTTACCTTAGCAAGGTACTATGCAATTATAAGCTGTTTAATGCCTATGCTTAATTTCTCCTTATTAATAAGGAGAGTTGAGTATTTGTATTTGTTTAAGGCTTCCTAGTGCTTTCCAGCAAGTATTAGAGCAAGTGCTAGACACAGGGATGCTTAAAGGTAAGATGAAAAAAATGATTTATCCTAAACACTGCAGTGTGCACTAGAGAATTTAGATGTGAAAGTATGTAACTTAGTTTTACCTGTCTAAAAAGTTAAGTTTTAGTGGAGAGTCACTATGTTTAAACCAACAAGATAGATTGAAAGGGGGTGATCACTTTTGTATTCCGGTACTGTGGAATACAGTAGAATGGCTAATAAATTTAAATAGTTGAAGGGGAGTTATTTCACAAAATGATAATTTTGTGCTTACACAAGCCAGAGAAAGCAAAGAGGAAATGAGATATATGGTCAAATTAACATGAGACATGCAGCTAGAAAGACAGTGGTATTTAAGAACACAACAGTGACGGGGGGGGGAGTGGATTTCTGCCTGACTCACAAGAGACAGAGCTGTGGTGTCTTTTGAAGTTTTAATGTGCAGTTAAAAACAGAGCACAAGCAAAACGCAAGGTAAAGAAAACAAATCACAGCACTCAAAATATAAAAAGGCAATAAACTAATAAAAAATACAACAAATAAAAATCAAATCAACCTTTCACTCACAGCAAAGTGTAGCAGAGTCTGGGTGAGCCTTTCCAATAAAGCGCAAAAACCTCGCAAATATGGGTTTTATAGCAGGGAAATGAAAGCAATAAAAATTAGCCCAAAATGGCCAATAAACTACTAATTTCTGGGCTGAAACCACTCCTACAGGGACAGATAGGCTGATCAAAGCTCCCTCTCTCACAGTGAACAGAGAAACTTCCTTCTATCCAAGTATGGTAAGGGCAAACACAGAAACTTGTAACACAGCCCTAAATTCAGCACTAACCTTAAAACTGGACTATACTAGCTTGGAATGGTGGGAAAACAAGTATATATATACATATATATATATTTATATATATATATATATATATATATATATATATATGCAATTATATTTTTTTTTCAGAAAATAAAGCAGATACAATCAAAAAACACTTTAAATGCACATAAATGGCTATTACACTTCAGTGTGTAGCCTACAATAGTTAAACAGGTAATTAAAACACAAAAATGACTTTGTTAAAGTGCAGCCAGTAAAATAAGTACAATATGTAGCTGAAACAAGCTTTTTAAATCACAGAAACTCTAGAAAATCGTTGTTTTAGGTGGAATTAGCTAAACACAGGAAGAAAATGCAATAAAATGATACTTAATCACTCCAAAGTCTCTCTTTTGTCTCTCTGCTGCTGTAGAACTCTGCAGGGCACCAGACAGGAGCTTGCTGAGCTGTATAGGTTCATAGGTTCATAGGTTGGGTACTAGGCTATCAGCCCTAGGGCCTATACAAGCCTAGCCATAACAATTCCCTGGCTATTTCTTCCACACTGTTTACTTCCCTGGACCCCTGTCTAGCAGGGCGACTGACATGATCCCCAGGGTGAATTTCCTTTCTCCCATCCAATCATCAAGGTGACTTTTGAAGAGGGCCAAAGAGGACCTCTGCTTGACATGTATGGGCAGTCTATTCCTGAGTCTGGGGAATCTTTGGGTCAGGAACCTATCCCTCCTGCATGTTTTGTTTATTGTGATGACAGGGTTTAGATCCCTGGAGCGTGTGGCTCTGAGGAATGGGATTTCTTTAAGTGTAACAATTCCAACAGCTCCGAGTTTGACATGGCCTTGTATGTTAAGCAGAGATCGTCTCTGAGTAGACGAAATGCGACAGAGTATAGCTGGAGATTTTTAAGGGGGTCAGCATAGGACATCTGCTTTAGGCCTGTGATTCTTTTAGTGAGGTGAGGTATTTCTACAGCCTTTACAGTTGTTGCAGATGTCTTGAGAGGTACATACCAAATGGGGCATTGTATTCTATAATGGGTCTAATGAGGGATGAGTACAGTGGGGCAATGACCTCCTTTTTTCTGGATGAAAAGCCCTTAGTGATGAGGTGTGCCACATAGAAGGATTTCCTGACTGTTGTGGTGATGTGATTATTGAAGGTGAGACCACTGTCCATCTGTGTCCCTAAGTCTCTTATTACACTTTCGGTGTTTAGTGTACTGCCACCTATGTGGTAATACATGGGTACATGTTTTTTCCCAAAGGGGATAATGATACATTTCTTGGCATTGAGCTTGAGCCCATGGCTCTGGCACCAAGCATCTGTTTCTGTAAGGCCCTTTTGTAGAGTATCCACATCATCTGGGTATTCAATAATGGAGTCAGCTGTTTTTACAGTGTGGGTTCTGTCAGTAAGCCAGTTGGCAACCCATCGAGTGACATAGGGATTAATGCCCAGCTTAGTAAGTTTATCTATGATTCCAGAGTGGAGGATGGTGTCAAAGGCCTTGGCAAGGTCCAGATAGGCTGTGTGAACTGCCTTACCCTCATCCACAGCTCTGGAGACTGATTAAAAGAAGTCAATCAGGTTCAGGAGATAAGATCAGCCCTTCACAAACTCAAACTGGGGGGGGACCAGTGTTTTAAGGTTGCCAATGTCTTTGTTTATAAGTTCTATGATAATATGTTCCATGGCCTTGCAGATCAGGCTTGTCAGACTGATGGGGCGGTAGTTCCCGGGATCCAAGGTGGATCCTTCCTTGTGGAGTGGGATAACTGTAGCTGTGCGCCACTCAGCGGGCATGAAGCCTGAGGTGAGGATATGATTAAACATGACACTTAGGTGAGGTGCCAGTTCATTTTGTAGTTCATGTAGTACACAGTCCGGGATGTCATCTGGTCCCATGGAAGCTGTATTCTTCGCTTTGGAGAGTGCGTTTTTTACCTGTGTGGCTGTTATTACCTGAATTTGGCAATCTTCTGGTATTGAGATGGGCCATTTAGGGGGTGAGAGGGGGTGAAGTTGGCACTGAATCGATCTGCCAGGATTTTGGCAATATCCTTGGGATCATTATATTTAATGTCATTCTATTGTAGCTCAGAGCAGATCTGAGCAATGCCATTTAGATTCTTGACATAATTATAGAATGCCTTGTGGTTGTCTTTGGAATCATTGGCAATTTTATTTTCATAACTAGCTTTGGAGGATTTTATGAGGGATCTCAGCTTCTTAATGAAGTTGGTAAGGGAGTTTTTTGCATCCTGGGATTTTCCTCTTTTCTACAACAGTTTCTTCCTTTTGTTGTAAAGTTTGTTTATGGCAAGGGACCAGCAGATTGGCTTCCATTTTTTAGAGGAGAGCATCTTGGTTCTATTTGGGATGGCACGATTCATGCATGAGTGGATGTGCTCGTACAGTGCCTTAGTGTAGGATCAGCTGTCGAACTTTCAGTTCCCATCTGCATGGGTGTCAAGAAGTTTGTAACTTCTGACTTGAGTAGCATGAAGTTGGCTTTGGAGAAGTTTTTTATAGAGGTTTTCTTACAGAGGGGTGGGGGTGGGATGTGGATGTTAAGGGTGATTAGCTTATGGTCTGACCTGACCAATGAGGGGGTGATCATAGGTGTGGAGCATCGATTTCCCATGTTGGTAATGACCAGGTCTAGGATATTGTAGCCCCTGGTGGGACTATGGATTAGTTGATCCAGGGCATTGGAATTGATGAAGTCCAAGAACCATTGGGCAAAGGTGTTGGTGCATGAGTAGTTTTACCAGTTAATGGCAGGGTAGTTGAAATCACCCAGTATTAGGGTATTTGGTTGTATATTAATATTTTCCAGTATGTTTAGAAAGGTGTAGTGAGACTCTTCGGGCATGGTGGGGGATCTGTAGCAAACTATAATTTGGATTGCAGTCTTACCTAGTGTTAGTTGCACCTGGACAATTTCAGAAGCATTGTGTTGGGCAACTAACCTGGTGGGGTGAATATCCTTGGTGAATATGGACACTCCTCCACCTTTAGTGTTTCAGTCCTGGTTTGGTGGCCGAAAAGTGTGGTGAGAGTTGTAGCCTGGTATTGCAGGGGTGCTCTCTGTTGCCTTGAACCAGATCTCAGTTACTGCACAGATATCGATGTTCTCCATTTTTAGGAGTGCCTCAAGAGAATGAATTTTGAGGTTTAGACTTCTAGCATTGAGTAGCATTACCTTCAGATTTTGCATGCTTGTACCTGTTACTGTGGTGGTTTTGTCCTTTGAACTTTGCCTAAAAAAGGAACTATAGGGGTGGCAAGAGCCTTAGCCAGTAACCTGAATCCCAGGGGCAACAGGTGCAGATCATCTCTGGCAAAGCATCGTGGTCTGTCGATCATGTCGTCCCAGGCAAACAGATACTAGATCCCCTTTGAATGACACTAGAAGCTTAGACAATTGTTGAAGTCAATCATTTTGTCCTTATATTGTGGTATCATTCTGGGCAAAGGCAGGATGCTACTCAGGGCTAGGGTCATACCTGCCTGGGCCACATGATCCGAGAGCTCTTCCATGTCTCTTTTTATGTAGTTGAGGGAGGTACATCTCAAGTAATTCACTCCAACATGGACAATGACAGAGTCATATTTGTACTTGTTGTGGAGTGATTTCAGTACATGAGCTATGTGGCGGATCCTGGCACCTGACAGGCAGCTCACTGTAATTTTTTCCTTGTTCAGCCTGATGAGTGGGACATCAGTGTGCCTGACTATAGAGTCATCTATGACTAAAGTGTTAGGTACGGTGTCTTGCCTTAGTGGCTGTTTCTGGGTGGCACACTGGTGTTGTGAGCTATGTGACACTTTGGTTGTGACTGGTGTTTGTTTGCATTTCAGCTTCAAAGGTCCTTGTTGTTTGGGCAGGTTACAGTTAAGGGCCTCTGCATATGTGGATTTAGTGTTGCTATGTGTGGGTATTGGTGTGTGAGTTTAAAAGGGCTATGTGTTGCTTAAAGTGTAGTGCAGGTGTTAACCTTCTCCTCTTGACTGTCTAGCACAATCTTGGGTGGAGAGAGCTTTGCTTCCAATTTGGCTGTGTAAGTGCATCTCTCACAGGTTGTAGTGCTAGGTAGTAGGAGGAGAGGGTTGTCTCTGTACATGAGGCAATTGCTGCATTGCCCCAGTATGCTCAGATTCACCAGGTGGACAGGAGAAATCAACAGAAGCTGACCATTGGACATGCCTGGTTTGCTGCTTTTTTTGAAGCGTACAGGAGCTGTTTTCCCTTACCTTAGCAAGATACTTTGCAATTATAGGCTGTTTAATGCCTATGATTAATTTCTCCTTATTAATAAGGAGAGTTGAGTGTTTGTATTCGTTTAAGGCTTCCTAGTGCTTTCCAGCAGGTATTAGGGCAAGTGCTAGTCACAGGAAAGCTTAATGGTAAGATGAAAAAATTAGTTTATCCTAAACACTGCAGTGTGCACTAGAGAATTTAGATGTGAAAGTAGATAACTTAGTTTTACCTGTCTAAAAGGTTAAGTTTTAGTGGAGAGACACTATTTTTAAAACAATAAGATAGATTGAAAGGGAGTGATCACTTTTGTATTCCAGTACTATGGAATACAGTAGAATGGCTAATAAATTTAAATAGTTGAAGGGGAGTGATTTCACAAAATGATAATTTTGTGCTTACTCACACAAGCCAGTGAAAGCAAAGAGAAAATGAGATATATGGTCAAATTAACATAAAAGGCAGGCAGCTAGAAAGACAGTGGTATTTAAGAACACGACAGTGACAGGGTGGTGGGGTGAGGAAAAATTTCTGCCTGACTCACAAGAGACACAGCTGTGGTGTCTTTTAAAGTTTTAATGTGCAGTTAAAAGCAGAATACAAGCAAAACACAAGGTAAAGAAAACAAATCACAGCACTCAAAATATAAAAAGGGAATAAACTAATACACAATACAACAAATAAAAAGCAAATCAACCTTTCCCTCACAGCAAAGTGTAGCAGAGTCTGGGTGAGCCTTTCCAATAAAGCGCAAAAACCTCGCAAATGCGGGTTTTATAGCAGGGAAATGAAAGCGATAGAAATTAGCCCAAAATGGCCAAAAAACTACTAATTTCTGGGCTGAAACCACTCCTCCAGGGACAGATAGGCTGTTCAAAGGTCCTTCTCTCACAGTGAACAGAGAAACTTCCTTCTATCCAAGTACGGTAAGGGCAAACACAGAAACTTGTAACACAGCCATGAATTCAGCACTAACCTGAAAACTGGACTATACTAGCTGAGAAAGGCGGGAACACAAGTATATATATATATATATATATATATATATATATATATATATATATATATATATATATATTTATTTTTCAGAAAATAAAGCAGATACAATCAAAAAACACTATCACACTTGAGTGTGTAGCCTACAACAGTTAAACAGGTAATTTAAACACAAAAATGACCTTGTTAAAGTGCAGGCAGTAAAATAAGTACAATATGTAGCTGAAATAAGCTTTTCAAATCACAGAAACTCTAGAAAATCAGTGTTTTAGCTGGAATTAGCTAACTGCAGCAAGAAAATGCAAAAAAATGATACTTAATCACTCCAAAGTCTCTCTTTTGTCTCTCTGCTGCTGTAGAACTCTGCAGGGCACCAGGCAGGAGCTTGCTGAGCTGTATAGGTTCATAGGTTCATAGGTTGATACTAGGCTATCGGCCCTAGGGCCTATACAAGCCTATCCATAACAATTCCCTGGCAATTTCTTCGACACTATTTACTTGTCTGGACCACTGTCTAGCAGGGTGACTGACATGATCCCCGAGGTGAAATTCCTTTCTCCCATCCAATCATCAAGGTTCCTTTTGAAGAGGGCCAAAGAGGCCCTCTCCTTAACATGTATGGGCAGTCTATTCCAGAGTCTGGGGAGTCTCTGGGTAAGGAACCTATCCCTCCAGCATGTTTTATTTATTGTGATGACAAGGTTTAGATCCCTGGAGCGTGTGGCTCTGAGGGATTGAGATTTCTTTAAGTGTAGCAATTCCAACAGCTCTGAATTTGACATGGCCTTGTATGTTAAGCAGTGATTGCCTCAGAGTAGATGAAATGCGACAGAGTATAGCTGGAGTTTTTTAAGGCGGTGAGCATAGGGCGTCTGCTTTAGGCCTGTGATTCTTTTAGTGATGTATTTCTGTGGCCTTTCCAGTTGTTGCAGATGTCCTTAGAGGTACATACCAAATGGGGCATTGTATTCTATAATGGGTCTAATGAGGGATGAGTACAGTGGGACAATGACCCCCTTTTTTCTGGATGAAAAGCCCTTAGTGATGAGGTGTGCCACATAGAAGGATTTCCCGACTGTTGTGGTGATGTGGTTATTGAAGGAGAGACCACTGTCTACCTGTGTCCCTAAGTCTCTTATCACACTTTCAGTGTTTAGTGTACAGCCATCTATGTGGTAATTCATGGGTACATGTTTTTTTTCCCAAAGGGGATAACTATACATTTCTTGGCATTGAGCTTGAGCCCATGGCTCTGGCACCAAGCAACTGTTTCTGTAAGGCCCTTTTTTAGAGTATCCACATTATTTGGGAATTCAGTAATGGCTCCCAGTTTGCAGTCATCTGAGAACTTTGTTAGCCAGGGCCGCTTAGTGTTGGCCTGTACTTCAGAGAAGTAGATGCCAAACAAGAGAGGTCCCAGGACTGAACCCTGAGGTACTCCATTTGTCACTTCTCTGGAGCTGGATTTGGAGTCAGCTGTTTCTACAGTGTGGGTTCTGTCAGTAAGCCAGTTGGCAACCCATCGAGTGACATAGGGATTAATGCCCAGCTTACTAAATTTATCTATGATTCCAGAGATGGGATGGTGTCAAAGACCTTGGTGAGGTCCAGATAGGCTGTTTGAACTGCCTTACGCTCGTCCACGGTTCTGGAGACGTATTCAAATAAGTCATTTAGGTTCAGGAGACAAGATTGGCCCATCACAAACCCATATTGGGTGGGGTCCAGTGTTTTAAGGTTGCCAATGTCTTTGTTTATAAGTTCCATGATAATACGTTCCATGGCCTTGCAGATCAGGCTTGTCAGACTGTTGGGGCGGTAGTTCCCAGGATCCAAGGTGGATCCCCCTTGTGGAGTGGGATAACTGTAGCTGTGCACCACTCGGTGGGCATGAAGCCTGAGGTGAGGGTATGATTAAATATGACACTTAGGTGAGGTGCCAGTTCATTTTGTAGTTCATGTAGTAAACAGCCCGGGATGTCATCTGGTCACATGGATACTGTATTCTTAGCTTTGGAGAGTGCGTTTTTTTTAGCTGTGTGGCCGTTATTACCAGAATTTGGAAATCTTCTGGTATTGAGATGGGCCATTTAGGGGGTGAGGGGGGTGAAGTTGGCACTGAATCGATCTGCCAGGATTTTGGCAATATCCTTGGTATCAGTATATTTAATGTCATTCTTTCTTAGCTCAGAGCAGATCTGAGCATTGCCATTTGGATTCTTGACATAGTTATAGAATGCCTTGTGGTTGTCTTTGGAATCTTTGGCAATTTTATTTTCGTAACTAGCTTTGGATTTTATGAGGGATCTCAGCTTCTTACTGAGGCTGGTAAGGGAGTTTTTTGCATCCTGGGATTTTCCTCTTTTCTGCAACAGTTTCTTCCTTTTGTTGTAAAGTTTGTTTATGGCAGGGCATCACCAGATTGGCTTCCTTTTTTTGGAGGAGAGCATCTTGGTTCTATTTGGGATGGCACGATTCATGCATGAGTGGATGTACTCGTACAGTGCCTTAGTGTCGGACTCAGCAGTCGAACTTTCAGTTCCCATCTGCATGGGCATCATGAAGTTTGTAACTTCTGACTTGAGTAGCATGAAGTTGGCTTTGGAAAAGTTTTTTATAGAGGTTTCCTTACTGCGGGGTGGGGGTTGGATGTGGATGTTAAGGGTGATTAGCTTATGATCTGACCTGACCAATGAGGGGGTGACCATAGGTGTGGAGAATCAATTTCCCATGTTGGTAATGACTAGGTCTAGGATATTGGAGCCTCTGGCAGGACTATGGATTACTTGATCCAGGGCATTAGACTTTATGAAGTCCAAGAACCATTGGGCAAAGGTGTTGGTGCATGAGTAGTTTCACTAGTTAATGGCAGGGTAGTTGAAATCACCCAGTATTAGGGTATTTGGTTGCATATTGATATTTTCCAGTATGTTTAGAAAGGTGTAGTGAGAATCTTGGGGCATGGTGGGGGATCTGTAGCAAGCTACAATTTGGATTGCAGTCTTACCTAGTGTTAGCTGCACCTGGAGAATTTCAGACGCATTGTGTTGGGCAACTAACCTGGTGGTTGAAAATATCCTTGCTGAATATGGACACTCCTCCACCTTTAGTGTTTCGATCCTGGTTTGGGGGCAGAAAAGTGAGGTAAGAGTTGTAGCCTGGTATTGCAGGGGTGCTCTCTGGAGCCTTGAGTCAGGTCTCAGTTACTGCACAGATATCGATGTTCTCCATTTTTAGGAGTACCTCAAGAGAGTGCATTTTGAGGTTTAGACTTCTAGCATTGAGTAGCATTACCTTCAGATTTTGCATGCTTGCACCTGTTACGGTGGTGGTTTTGTCCTTTGAACTTTGCCTAAAAAAGGCACTATATAGGTGGCAAGAGCCTTAGCCAGTAACCTGAATCCCAGGGGCGACAGGTGCAGACCATCTCTGGAAAAGCATTGTGGTCTGTCGATCATGTCGTACAAGGCAGACAGATACTGGATCCCCTTTGAATGACACTAGAAGCTTAGACAATTGTTGAAGTCAATCATTTTGTCCTTATATTGTGGTATTATTCTGGGCGAAGGCAGGATGCTACTCAGGGCTAGGGTCATACCTGCATGGGCCACATGATCCGAGAGCTCTTCCATGTCTCTTTTCATGTAGTCCAGGGAGGTACATCTCAAGTAATTCACTCCAACATGGACAATGACAGAGTCATATTTGTACTTGTTGTGGAGTGACTTGAGTACATGTGCTATGTGGCGGATCCTGGCACCTGACAGGCAGCTCACTGTAATTTTCTCCTTGTTCAGCCTGGTGAGTGGGACATCAGTGTGCCTGACTATAGAGTCACCTATGACTAAAGTGTTAGGTACGGTGTCTTGCCTTAGGGGCTGTTGCTGGGTGGCACACTGGTGTTGTGAGCTATGTGACACTTTGGTTGTGATTGGTGTTTGTTTGTGTTTCAGCTTCGAAGGTCCTTGTTGTTTGGGCAGGTTACAGTCAAGGGCCTCTGCATATGTGGATTTAGTATTGCTATGTGTACGTGTTGGTGGTGTGAGTTTAGAAGGGCTATGTGTTGCTTGAAGTGTAGTGCGGGTATTAACCTTTTCCTCTTGACTGCCTAGCACAATCTTGGGTGGAGAGAGCTTTGCTTCCAGTTTGGCTGTGTAAGTGCATCTCTCACAGGTTGTAGTGTTGGGTGGTAGGAGGAGAGGGATGTCTGTGTACATGAGGCAATTGCTGCATTGCCCCAGTATGCCCAGATTAACCAGGTGGACAGGTGAAATCAACAGAAACTGACCCTTGGACATGCCTGGTTTGGTGCTTTTTTTTGAAAAGTACAGGAGCTGTTTTCCCTTACCTTAGCAAGGTACTTTGTAATTATAGGCTGTTTAATGCCTATGATTAATTTATCCTTATTAATAAGGAGAGTTGAGTGTTTGTATTAGTTTAAGACTTCCTAGAGCTTTCCAGCAGGTATTAGAGTAAGTGCTAGTCACAGGGATGCTTAAAGGTAAGATGAAAAAAAATGGTTTATCCTAAACACTGCAGTGTGCACTAGAGAAGTTAGATGTGAAAGTAGGTAACTTAGTTTTACCTGTCTAAAAAGTTAAGTTTTAGTGGAGAGTCACTATTTTTAAAACAACAAGATAGATTGAAAGGGGGTGATCACTTTTGCATTCCGGTACTATGGAATACAGTAGAATGGCTAATAAATTTATATAGTTGAAGGGGAGTTATTTCACAAAATGATAATTTTGTGCTTACTCACACAAGCCAGTAAAAGCAGAGAGGAAATTAGATATATTGTCAAATTAACATAAGAGGCAGGCAACTAGAAAGACAGTGGTATTTAAGAACACAACAGTGACAGGGTGGGGGGGGTTGAGGAAAAAATTCTGCCTGACTCAAGAGCCAGAGCTGTAGTGTCTTTTGAAGTTTTAATGTGCAGTTAAAAGCAAAACACAAGGTAAAGAAAACAAATCACAGCACTCAAAATATAAAAAGGGAATAAACTAATACAAAATACAACAAATAAAAATCAAATTAACCTTTCCTTCTCAGCAAAGTGTAGCAGAGTTTGGTTGAGCCTTTCCAATAAAGTGCAAAAACCTCACAAATTTGGGTTTTATAGCAGGGAAATGAAAGCAATAGAAATTAGCCCAAAATGGCCAATAAACTACTAATTTCTGGGCTGAAAACCACTCCTCCAGGGACAGATAGGGTGCTCAAAGCTCCCTCTCTCACAGTGAATAGAGAAACTTCCTTCTATCCAAGCAAGGCATGGACAAACACAGAAACATGTAACACAACCCTGAATTCAGCACTAACCTGAAAACTAGACTATACTAACTTAGAAAGGCGGGAAAACAAGTATACTTTTTTTGTTTGTTTTTTTCAGAAAATAAAGCAGATACAATCAAACACTTTAGATGCACAGAAATGGTTATCACACTTGAGTGTGTAGCCTACCACAGTTAAACAGGTAATTCAAATGCAAAAACGACTTTGTTAAAGTGCAGGCAGTAAAATAAGTACAATATGTAGCTGAAACAAGCTTTTTAAATCACAGACACGCTAGAAAATTGGCGTTTTAGGTGGAATTAGTAAAGGCAGAAAGAAAATGCAGAAAAATTATACTTAATCACTCCAAAGTCTCTCTTTCGTCTCCTTGCTGCAGTAGAACTCTGCAGGGCACCAAACAGGAGCTTGCTGAGCTGTATACTAGTGCAAAAAACCTCACAAATGTGGGTTTTAAAGCAGGGAAATGAAAGTGATAGAAATTAGCCTAAAATGGCCAATAAACTACTAATTTCTGGGCTGAAACCACTCCTCCAGGGACAGATAGGCTGCTCAAAGCTCCCTCTCTCACAGTGAACAGAGAAACTTCCTTCTATCCAAGCAAGGTATTGAGGAATCGTGATATCTTCCAGGGCAGCCAGCATGCACATTCATTATAATGCCCTGGGCATTGTATACGACCTGGCAGTTGATGGAGGGGAAGCCCTTGTGGTTGATGTAGACCTTACCACGCTCACTGGGTGGTACTTTGATGCATATGTGCATGCAGTCTATAGCACCCACTACCTCAGGTTATTCTGCTATTTGGTGAAAGAGATGCATATTGCTGGCCAATGCCTCACAAGTGTTGGGGAAATATATGTGCTCACTGGCATGTGCTGACATGGCATCCAGGAGTTGGTGGAGTACCCTGGATGCTGATGCCTGTGAGATCCCCATGATATCCCCAGTTAGCCATTGGAAGGTATCTGTGGCTAGTATTCTTATGCCTACACATACCTTGGTATTCACTGGGGTGGGTTCCCCTCTGTTAGTTCTGTGTGTCATGCATGGCCAGCACAGCTCAACAATTTGCTGTAGGAGGTCCCTGTCCACCGTATAGTGCTCCACTATCTCCAGCTCATGTAGCCCCTGGTAGGTTACCCTGGGTCTGTACACTCTTCTCCGTCTCCTCACCGTGGGTTGGTTGACAGCATTCTCATCCTCACCACCCTCAGCCTCTTCCACGTGTTGATGTTGCTGCTGCAGCCCCTATCATTTTGTTGTTTTCTTTTGTTAAAATGTCCCCGCTTGTATACACCGGTGGTGTAGAGCATGTGGAAAAACCAGAGGGAAAGGTGTTTGCATAGTTTATAGTAGTGTTCTGGGCTGGGCTGCTGCCTGTGTAATTGGCTGATTCTGATACATTCCACCTGCCAGCTATGCTATTTCTCCTAGATTATCTTCTTACTGCTGTTTTCCCTTCCCATTGTCTTCCTGTTTAAGCCTGGGGTCGCTCCACACAAATACAGTGCTCAAAAGTGCACAGAGCTGCTATTTCCTGGTTTACTTTTTTTTTCCTTTAAAACCCAGTGCATGGCCTGCACACCTGCTTAGGCAATGTAAAGAGTGCTAGGCAGCCTCAGACACACCCCCTTGCTTAGCTCTGCTAAGCTAAGGGCAAACCCGAGCCACAGGGCTCCAATCCACTTACAATATGCCTTACACACACCCCTATGATGTCAGCTAACTCCTAGGCTTGCACAGAGCTATTCCTGCACTTACACTATTGAGTGTTGACTAGCATTGAGGAGAAATCTGGGATTCAGTATCATTCCCCTCATTTGCATAGGATTGCCTGCTGATGCATAGTCACAAGTCCCACACTGAGCATCCCCCTTTAGCAAACACTATTCACTGGCCATTTTGTCTTTGGCCTGCCATTGAGTATAATGGCAAAATAGTGATTTTGGTTAGAATGCTTATTTCAGGTTATTTTTTTTATTTTTCGCCTGATCCCATTTGCGCCCTGCTCCCCTAACTCATTCACTCCGGAGCCACTCAGGAAAAGTTGCTTGCTTAGTTCCACCATAGGAACAACAGTAAAGCCTGAGCTCATTTTCAGAAAATCCACTTGTAATACCATACAGAAAACAAATGTTCATAACTCTTTAACTATAAGAGCTAGACTAAAAATGTAAAAGTGAAAGTTGTTCAACAGACACTGACCTTTCCAACAGTGCAAATGTTAATAGTGTATATCAAAGTCATTATTAAATATTTGGCAAGGAATGCTGATATTGTGCATATTTTTTACCTTTTCGGAAAAACAAAGCATAATATCTTGGTCAATGTAAAAAAGAACAAAAAACCAAGACCACTGTACAAGACCAAACAAGTCACAGACTCCTTGCACCAGCAGACCACCAGATAATTAAAATCTGAACGCAAATTTATTGTTATTTAACAAGCGTTTTCGCCACTAAACAATGTGGCTTCTTCAGAGAAAAATAGATAAACAAGAACATCATTGCACGCTCAATATAAATAAGCAGTTAAGAGGAAATGACATCACATCAGTTAGAAGTCATTTTTTACAAATTTACAAAAGTGTTAAAATACATAAATCTAATTGCAAGAGTAATATGAACCAGTGGTATAATATTGTGACAAGTTGAATTCAATCAACAAAAAATGATTTATGTAGTCATACAGAGAAAGTGTATTATTTCTGTTTAAGCTGTAAAAGACTAGTTCCATAACTTTTATTACCAGCAAATAATCTGTTCATTGACACAGACGTGGTCAATGAAATATGAAGACGAACTGGAAAACGTCACAGAAAATACTATATATGAATTATAATGTATATAAAAAATATAACAAATAATATAAAAATCATATAAAAAAAATCATATAAAAAATCACCCTCAACACTAAGTGAAAATACCATGCGATAGCATGATTAAGTCACTAGATATAAGTTTACCAAAAAATATGTGTCAGAGGTGAATCAACGGCCACATAACAAACAAATGGGGTGCACCCAATATATTAAGGCGAGTACACTACCTTAAGTAGCTTCTAAGTCTCAGGACTGCAGAAATGTTACAGTTTTCGTTGAGACCAGGATAGCAAAAAGCATCCGTTCTCAACTGCCACTCCAACTCACGGGTTTCCAAAAGTAATGGTATGGGGCCCCCTCGGATATTAGTCATAACTTGGTCGATGGCCATGAATGAAAAACAGTGGCCTGGGAAGTTGTCTATGTGTTTGGCTAAAGCATTGGTGTCAATGTTTTTCCTGATAGCATACATATGTTCGTAGACGCGGTCACGCAGTCTACGATCGGTCTTACCTATATAGAAGGAGGGGCAACACTCACAAAAGGCCACGTATACTATAGATCTACTCTCACAGTTAAGTGGAAATTGAATAGTGTACTTCCTGTTCCTTATTGTGTAAGTCTGGCCCATCCTAACTTTATGACACCAGTTGCAGAAGCCACATGAGGACATACCAATTCGTTTGTTAAAACCATTACTATGGAAGTCCCTTTGTAAAAGCTCTTTGAGGTTATTGTTCCTTTTAAAGACGAAATTGGGAAAATATCCCAATTTTTCTGTTATACCAGGACTACTCAAAATGAATTGCCAGTTCTTCCGTATTATTGCCATAATAGCTCTAGAACTAAAGCTATAAGTGACGACGTAGCTTAATGAAAAGTCACGTCCATTACTGGTACTAGTGTTAGCAAGTGATAAGTCAATGATACTACTAGGTGATACTGACATATCTGTATGCAATGACTCCAGTCTAGGTTGGCCTTGATGTAGAATAGGTTTGAAAAACCCACTCAACCTCTTTTTAAGAACCTCAGAGGTTAGTTCTTCTACAAGCTGCCTCGGGTAGCCTCTATTGAGGAACATATTGCCGAGTTGTTCACACTCACTCTGAAAGTCAACTAACCTGCTACACATTCTCCCCGCTCTAACCAGCTGGCCCTTCACAATTGCTCTCTTTTGTTTGAAGGGGTGTTGGCTAGAAAAGTGCAGGAAAGAATTGCAATATGTAGGTTTTCTAAACACATTAGAGACATAAGTATTCATGCCAACATCCTTGCAAAGTTTCACGTCCAAGTAGTCAATATCTGTTACCAAAAACTTGGACGTGAATTTAAGGAATTCCGTAGTACTATTTAACGAAATGGCTAGCTTCAGTGGAAGTACCTCGGAACAAAATAAAAATGTCATCAAGGTATCTCGTGTAAAATTGGACAAAACACATCAAATCTGGAGAGAGAAAAAGGAAGTTCTTTTCCCAGTACCCCATGAAAAAATTAGCCACAGATGCTCCACAGGGTGAGCCCATGGCGACACCCTTCTTCTGCAAGAAGAATTTCTTGTCAAACAAAAAATAATTACATGACAAGACAACATCCAAGATTTCAGTGACAAGGTCTATTTCAGTTTTTGAAGCTCCAAAGTCTACAAGTAAAAGAGCCAACCATTCAAGGGCTTCCTGGTGTGGGATGGAAGTGTATAAGTCCACCACGTCGATGGTGAGAAAATTATTCTCACCATCAAACGGTATACTGTTGATACTTTCCAAAAAAGACCAGGAATCCTTACAAACTCCGGGAAGATGTTTCAAGTACTTTGACAAAATCTTGTCAACAAGTTTGGCACTTGGGTACGTCATAGAACATCTTCCATCCACTAAGGCCCTCATAGGTGGATTATTAACATCCTTGTGGACCTTAGGAATGCCAAACATAATAGGAAGTTTGGGTAAAGTGATGTCTATATAGTTGTAAGTGTCGAGGTCTATTTTTCCCCCCAGGAATAAATCACGAAAGAGACCTCTCATCATATTATGAGATCAGTTTATTTCGTTAATGGAGGCTTCAGTGTAAGCTGAAGTCTCTAGAACAGAAAGCATTTTCTCTGTATACTTGGAGTTGTCAAAGATGACCAATCCGCCACCCTTATCAGGTTTTATCAGCCTGACGGGGTAGCGGCAAAGTTCATCAAGGAGTAGCGCCTGTTCTTTAGTGATATTATATCGTGAAGATTCTACATTACTTCGGCTCACCTTAGAAGAATGTCTAAGATCAACCTCACAGACCCTCTCAAATAACTGAAGAGACGGGTGAAGAGGTGGGTTGAATACACTAGGCAATTTCAAGGAGTCCTGGGTTGTATCAACCCCGTTGTTAAAAAGTAACTTCAGGTTGAGCTTACGAACGAAGCACTTCAGCTCAATAATCTCCTTGGGTGTGTCTCCAAATTTACTCGGGACAAATGTATAACCAAGGGCAAGCAATTCTACCAGTTCGTCTCTTAACTGCAACTCTGTAAAATTATAAATTTTAAAATCACCCTTTTGGTTTAGAATTATTCTAGGGGCAACGTCCCCTTGGTAAGGGCTAGTTGCATTTACTACGCCATCATCACAAGTATCGTCTACATCATTAGAGTAAGAAGGGACATCGCTAGTATCAATGAGGCTATCAGTCGTCATTCCTAGTTCACCTTCTTGTTGGATTGTCGGCGGTACTTTCGATTGCCTAAAAAATTGTTGTTATTACTGTTTTTGTTTTTATTAATTGGGGTATTTCTATTACCTGGGTTGTTTCTTTTAAGTCCTTTAATTCTGTCACTACGTCTAGGTCCCACTTCTTCCTCCACAAAGTTATCCTCGTCTACATGGGTGTCGTCTAATTCAAGGTTCACTGTTGAACCCAGATGTCCCTGATTAACCCTAGTGTTAGGCTTCGTGGAGTCTGAGTATTGGAGTCTAGGGTATGCAGCATTATTCTGATAAGCCAATCTGTCTCTCACAAGTTTCTTACTCTTATTCAATTTTAGCTTCACCAATAGTGAATCGATACTTGTCAGAGTACGGTCATAATCAAATTTATACCTTGTGAAATTCAAATCTGCCCTCATTTCCTTGTCCAATACATCAATTTCATTTAGTAATACACAAACATGTTGGCTGTAATGCTTAACAATCAATTCCAACAACTGAACACCCTGTTGTTGGAATAAATCCTGTAATTCATTATAAAAACAAACATCATTCAATAACCCAGATGGAGAAGTTGCTAGTAAGCCCTTTGGAACCAACTTCTCTTGGGTACATTGTTTAAAATAAACAGTCTCGAGTTGCAGTTTTTTAAGCCTAAGAATTTTGTTATCAAAAATCTTAAGCTTGTTTGCTAAAAGTTCATTAGTGAGATCATTACTTTGAGGTCCCATTATACCAGTACTCTGCTGTGAAAACTGAAATATGTCAGTATTGTTCATCCATTCTGATAAAACAAATGGGCCACGTAAGTTAATGTCTTGCCCACAATTAGGTACAGTAATATCACCAGCACGTACCTGCTGATTAGAACCAGCGGTTAACACGTTCACTCCTGAAAAAGCTGCAACATCACTAAAAGGGCGCCCGTCTCGGTTGGACGTACCCGTTCTGGCAAAAGAAGCAGAACCACGGTGGAATTCAGTACCTGGGATGGCGTCCAAACCAGTGCTTCCTGTATTACATAAAGCTGAAGGTTGGGCTGCAGGAACCAAAAAGTCTTGCCCGCTGGTAGAACCAGAGGGTTGAGCTGCAGGAATGAGAAATCCGGAACTCACAGTTGAGCCGTTAGACTCAACTCCACTTCGAGTAGTCCCGGAAATTGGAGCCGCAAAACGGCTCTTGTGAACGTCAAGTCCCTCAAAACGGTCAAAGCGTGCATTCAACTGATCTAGTCTCTGCGATAATGAGACTAACAAAGCAGGGATATCCAATGGAAGGTTACGGGAAACCTCGGGTGCCCCTGAGTCAGTAAATAAATGAGGAGTGCTGGGGCTAACAGGACTGTCCGTGGCCATAATGAAAGTAATGATCTCACTAATGAACTTTTAGCAAACAAGCTTAAGATTTTTGATAACAAAATTCTTAGGCTTAAAAAACTGCAACTCGAGACTGTTTATTTTAAACAATGTATCCAAGAGAAGTTGGTTCCAAAGGGCTTACGAAGCAACTTCTCTCCATCTGGGTTATTGAATGATGTTTGTTTTTATAATGAATTACAGGATTTATTCCAACAACAGGGTGTTCAGTTGTTGGAATTGATTGTTAAGCATTACAGCCAACATGTTTGTGTATTACTAAATGAAATTGATGTATTGGACAAGGAAATGAGGGCAGACTTGAATTTCACAAGGTACAAATTTGATTATGACCGTTTGACAAGTATCGATTCACTATTGGTGAAACTAAAATTGAATAAGAGTAAGAAACTTGTGAGAGACAGATTGGCTTATCAGAATAATGCTGCATACCCTAGACTCCAATACTCAGACTCCACGAAGCCTAACACTAGGGTTAATCAGGGACATCTGGGTTCAACAGTGAACCTTGAATTAGACGACACCCATGTAGACGAGGATAACTTTGTGGAGGAAGAATTGGGACCTAGACGTAGTGACAGAATTAAAGGACTTAAAAGAAACAACCCAGGTAATAGAAATACCCCAATTAATAAAAACAAAAACAGTAATAACAACAATTTTTAGGGTAATCGAAGTACCGACAATCCAACAAGAAGGTGAACTAGGAATGACGACTGATAGCCTCATTGATACTAGCGATGTCCCTTCTTACTCTAATGATGTAGACGATACTTGTGATGATGGCGTAAATGCAACTAGCTCTTACCAAGGGACGCGCCCCTAGAATAATTCTAAACCAAAAGGGTGATTTTAAAATTTATAATTTTACAGAGTTGCAGTTAAGAGATGAACTGGTAGAATTGCTTGCCCTTGGTTATACATTTGTCCCGTAAATGGAGACACACCCAAGGAGATTATTGAGCTGAAGTGCTTCGTCAGAAGCTCAACCTGAAGTTACTTTTAACAACGGGTTGATACAACCCAGGACTCCTTGAAATTGCCTAGTGTATTCAACTCCACCTCTTCACCCGTCTCTTCAGTTATTTGAGAGGGTCTGTGAGGTTGATCTTAGACATTCTTCTAAGGTGAGCCGAAGTAATGTAGAATCTTCACGATATAATATCACTAAAGAACAGGCGCTACTCCTTGATGAACTTTGCCGCTACCCCGTCAGGCTGATAAAACCTGATAAGGGTGGCGGATTGGTCATCTTTGACAACTCCAAGTATACAGAGAAAATGCTTTCTGTTCTGGAGACTTCAGCTTATACTGAAGCCTCCATTAACGAAATAAACCGATCTCATAATATGATGAGAGGTCTCTTTCGTGATTTATTCCTGGGGGGAAAAATAGACCTCGACACTTACAACTATATAGACATCACTTTACCCAAACTTCCTATTATGTTTGGCATTCCTAAGGTCCACAAGGATGTTAATAATCCACCTATGAGGGCCTTAGTGGATGGAAGATGTTCTATGACGTACCCAAGTGCCAAACTTGTTGACAAGATTTTGTCAAAGTACTTGAAACATTTTCCTGGAGTTTGTAAGGATTCCTGGTCTTTTTTGGAAAGTATCAACAGTATACCGTTTGATGGTGAGAATAATTTTCTCACCATCGACGTGGTGGACTTATACACTTCCATCCCACACCAGGAAGCCCTTGAATGGTTGGCTCTTTTACTTGTAGACTTTGGAGCTTCAAAAACTGAAATAGACCTTGTCACTGAAATCTTGGATGTTGTCTTGTCATGTAATTATTTTTTGTTTGACAAGAAATTCTTCTTGCAGAAGAAGGGTGTCGCCATGGGCTCACCCTGTGGAGCATCTGTGGCTAATTTTTTCATGGGGTACTGGGAAAAGAACTTCCTTTTTCTCTCTCCAGATTTGATGTGTTTTGTCCAATTTTACACGAGATACCTTGATGACATTTTTATTTTGTTCCGAGGTACTTCCACTGAAGCTAGCCATTTCGTTAAATAGTACTACGGAATTCCTTAAATTCACGTCCAAGTTTTCGGTAACAGATATTGACTACTTGGACGTGAAACTTTGCAAGGATGTTGGCATGAATACTTATGTCTCTAATGTGTTTAGAAAACCTACATATTGCAATTCTTTCCTGCACTTTTCTAGCCAACACCCCTTCAAACAAAAGAGAGCAATTGTGAAGGGCCAGCTGGTTAGAGCGGGGAGAATGTGTAGCAGGTTAGTTGACTTTCAGAGTGAGTGTGAACAACTCGGCAATATGTTCCTCAATAGAGGCTACCCGAGGCAGCTTGTAGAAGAACTAACCTCTGAGGTTCTTAAAAGAGGTTGAGTGGGTTTTCAAACCTATTCTACATCAAGGCCAACCTAGACTGGAGTCATTGCATACAGATATGTCAGTATCACCTAGTAGTATCATTGACTTATCACTTGCTAACACTAGTACCAGTAATGGACGTGACTTTTCATTAAGCTACGTCGTCACTTATAGCTTTAGTTCTAGAGCTATTATGGAAATAATACGGAAGAACTGGCAATTTTGAGTAGTCCTGATAACAGAAAAATTGGGATTTTTTCCCAATTTCGTCTTTAAAAGGAACAATAACCTCAAAGAGCTTTTACAAAGGGACTTCCATAGTAATGGTTTTAACAAACGAATTGGTACGTCCTCATGTGGCTTCTGCAACTGGTGTGATAAAGTTAGGATGGGCCAGACTTACACAATAAGGAACAGGAAGTACACTATTAAATTTCCACTTAACTGTGAGAGTAGATCTATAGTATACGTGGCCTTTTGTGAGTGTTGCCCCTCCTTCTATATAGGTAAGACCGACAGATCTGGACCGCATCTACGAACATATGTATGCTATCAGGAAAAACATTGACACCAATGCTTTAGCCAAACACATAGACAACTTCCCAGGCCACTGTTTTTCATTCATGGCCATCACCAAGTTATGACTAATATCCGAGGGGCCCCATACCATTACTTTTGGAAACCCGTGAGTTGGAGTGGCAGTTGAGAACGGATGCTTTTTGCTATCCTGGTCTCAACGAAAACTGTAACATTTCTGCAGTCCTGAGACTTAGAAGCTACTTAAGGTAGTGTACTCGCCTTAATATATTGGGTGCACCCCATTTGTTTGTTATGTGGCCGTTGATTCACCTCTGACACATATTTTTTGGTAAACTTATATCTAGTGACTTAATCATGCTATCGCATGGTATTTTCACTTAGTGTTGAGGGTGATTTTTTATATGATTTTTATATGATTTTTATATTATTTGTTATTTTTTATATACATTATAATTCATATATAGTATTTTCTGTGACGTTTTCCAGTTCGTCTTCATATTTCATTGACCACGTCTGTGTCAATGAACAGATTATTTGCTGGTAATAAAAGTTATGGAACTAGTCTTTTACAGCTTAAACAGAAATAATACACTTTCTCTGTATGACTACATAAATCATTTTTTGTTGATTGAATTCAACTTGTCACAATATTATACCACTGGTTCATATTACTCTTGCAATTAGATTTATGTATTTTAACACTTTTGTAAATTTGTAAAAAATGACTTCTAACTGATGTGATGTCATTTCCTCTTAACTGCTTATTTATATTGAGCGTGCAATGATGTTCTTGTTTATCTATTTTTCTCTGAAGAAGCCACATTGTTTAGTGGCGAAAACGCTTGTTAAATAACAATAAATTTGCGTTCAGATTTTAATTATCTGGTGGTCTGCTGGTGCAAGGAGTCCGTGACTTGTTTGGTCTTTCACAGTGGTCTTGGTTTTTTGTTCTTTTTTACTTGTTTGTCATTATGGCCACGGACAGTCCTGTTAGCCCCAGCACTCCTCATTTATTTACTGACTCAGGGGCACCCGAGGTTTCCCGTAACCTTCCATTGGATATCCCTGCTTTGTTAGTCTCATTATCGCAGAGACTAGATCAGTTGAATGCACGCTTTGACCGTTTTGAGGGACTTGACGTTCACAAGAGCCGTTTTGCGGCTCCAATTTCCGGGACTACTCGAAGTGGAGTTGAGTCTAACGGCTCAACTGTGAGTTCCGGATTTCTCATTCCTGCAGCTCAACCCTCTGGTTCTACCAGCGGGCAAGACTTTTTGGTTCCTGCAGCCCAACCTTCAGCTTTATGTTATACAGGAAGCACTGGTTTGGACGCCATCCCAGGTACTGAATTCCACCGTGGTTCTGCTTCTTTTGCCAGAACGGGTACGTCCAACTGAGATGGGCGCCCTTTTAGTGATGTTGCAGCTTTTTCAGGAGTGAACGTGTTAACCGCTGGTTCTAATCAGCAGGTATGTGCTGGTGATATTACTGTACCTAATTGTGGGCAAGACATTAACTTACGTGGCCCATTTGTTTTATCAGAATGGATGAACAATACTGACATATTTCAGTTTTCACAGCAGAGAACTGGTATAATGGGACCTCAAAGTAATGATCTCACTAATGAACTTTTAGCAAACAAGCTTAAGATTTTTGATAACAAAATTCTTAGGCTTAAAAAACTGCAACTCGAGACTGTTTATTTTAAACAATGTATCCAAGAGAAGTTGGTTCCAAAGGGCTTACGAAGCAACTTCTCTCCATCTGGGTTATTGAATGATGTTTGTTTTTATAATGAATTACAGGATTTATTCCAACAACAGGGTGTTCAGTTGTTGGAATTGATTGTTAAGCATTACAGCCAACATGTTTGTGTATTACTAAATGAAATTGATGTATTGGACAAGGAAATGAGGGCAGATTTGAATTTCACAAGGTATAAATTTGATTATGACCGTACTCTGACAAGTATCAATTCACTATTGGTGAAGCTAAAATTGAATAAGAGTAAGAAACTTGTGAGAGACAGATTGGCTTATCAGAATAATGCTGCATACCCTAGACTCCAATACTCAGACTCCACAAAGCCTAACACTAGGGTTAATCAGGGACATCTGGGTTCAACAGTGAACCTTGAATTAGACGACACCCATGTAGACGAGGATAACTTTGTGGAGGAAGAAGTGGGACCTAGACGTAGTGACAGAATTAAAGGACTTAAAAGAAACAACCCAGGTAATAGAAATACCCCAATTAATAAAAACAAAAACAGTAATAACAACAATTTTTTAGGCAATCGAAAGTACCGCCGACAATCCAACAAGAAGGTGAACTAGGAATGACGACTGATAGCCTCATTGATACTAGCGATGTCCCTTCTTACTCTAATGATGTAGACGATACTTGTGATGATGGCGTAGTAAATGCAACTAGCCCTTACCAAGGGGACGTTGCCCCTAGAATAATTCTAAACCAAAAGGGTGATTTTAAAATTTATAATTTTACAGAGTTGCAGTTAAGAGACGAACTGGTAGAATTGCTTGCCCTTGGTTATACATTTGTCCCGAGTAAATTTGGAGACACACCCAAGGAGATTATTGAGCTGAAGTGCTTCGTTCGTAAGCTCAACCTGAAGTTACTTTTTAACAACGGGGTTGATACAACCCAGGACTCCTTGAAATTGCCTAGTGTATTCAACCCACCTCTTCACCCGTCTCTTCAGTTATTTGAGAGGGTCTGTGAGGTTGATCTTAGACATTCTTCTAAGGTGAGCCGAAGTAATGTAGAATCTTCATGATATAATATCACTAAAGAACAGGCGCTACTCCTTGATGAACTTTGCCGCTACCCCGTCAGGCTGATAAAACCTGATAAGGGTGGTGGATTGGTCATCTTTGACAACTCCAAGTATACAGAGAAAATGCTTTCTGTTCTGGAGACTTCAGCTTATACTGAAGCCTCCATTAACAAAATAAACTGATCTCATAATATGATGAGAGGTCTCTTTCGTGATTTATTCCTGGGGGGAAAAATAGACCTCGACACTTACAACTATATAGACATCACTTTACCCAAACTTCCTATTATGTTTGGCATTCCTAAGGTCCACAAGGATGTTAATAATCCACCTATGAGGGCCTTAGTGGATGGAAGATGTTCTATGATGTACCCAAGTGCCAAACTTGTTGACAAGATTTTGTCAAAGTACTTGAAACATCTTCCCGGAGTTTGTAAGGATTCCTGGTCTTTTTTGGAAAGTATCAACAGTATACCGTTTGATGGTGAGAATAATTTTCTCACCATCGACGTGGTGGACTTATACACTTCCATCCCACACCAGGAAGCCCTTGAATGGTTGGCTCTTTTATTTGTAGACTTTGGAGCTTCAAAAACTGAAATAGACCTTGTCACTGAAATCTTGGATGTTGTCTTGTCATGTAATTATTTTTTATTTGACAAGAAATTCTTCTTGCAGAAGAAGGGTGTCGCCATGGGCTCACCCTGTGGAGCATCTGTGGCTAATTTTTTCATGGGGTACTGGGAAAAGAACTTCCTTTTTCTCTCTCCAGATTTGATGTGTTTTGTCCAATTTTACACGAGATACCTTGATGACATTTTTATTTTGTTCCGAGGTACTTCCACTGAAGCTAGCCATTTCGTCAATTCGTTAAATAGTACTACGGAATTCCTTAAATTCACGTCCAAGTTTTCGGTAACAGATATTGACTACTTGGACGTGAAACTTTGCAAGGATGTTGGCATGAATACTTATGTCTCTAATGTGTTTAGAAAACCTACATATTGCAATTCTTTCCTGCACTTTTCTAGCCAACACCCCTTCAAACAAAAGAGAGCAATTGTGAAGGGCCAGCTGGTTAGAGCGGGGAGAATGTGTAGCAGGTTAGTTGACTTTCAGAGTGAGTGTGAACAACTCGGCAATATGTTCCTCAATAGAGGCTACCCGAGGCAGCTTGTAGAAGAACTAACCTCTGAGGTTCTTAAAAAGAGGTTGAGTGGGTTTTTCAAACCTATTCTACATCAAGGCCAACCTAGACTGGAGTCATTGCATACAGATATGTCAGTATCACCTAGTAGTATCATTGACTTATCACTTGCTAACACTAGTACCAGTAATGGACGTGACTTTTCATTAAGCTACGTCGTCACTTATAGCTTTAGTTCTAGAGCTATTATAGCAATAATACGGAAGAACTGGCAATTCATTTTGAGTAGTCCTGGTATAACAGAAAAATTGGGATTTTTTCCCAATTTCGTCTTTAAAAGGAACAATAACCTCAAAGAGCTTTTACAAAGGGACTTCCATAGTAATGGTTTTAACAAACGAATTGGTATGTCCTCATGTGGCTTCTGCAACTGGTGTCATAAAGTTAGGATGGGCCAGACTTACACAATAAGGAACAGGAAGTACACTATTAAATTTCCACTTAACTGTGAGAGTAGATCTATAGTATACGTGGCTTTTTGTGAGTGTTGCCCCTCCTTCTATATAGGTAAGACCGATCGTAGACTGCGTGACCGCGTCTACGAACATATGTATGCTATCAGGAAAAACATTGACACCAATGCTTTAGCCAAACACATAGACAACTTCCCAGGCCACTGTTTTTCATTCATGGCCATCGACCAAGTTATGACTAATATCCGAGGGGGCCCCATACCATTACTTTTGGAAACCCGTGAGTTGGAGTGGCAGTTGAGAACGGATGCTTTTTGCTATCCTGGTCTCAACGAAAACTGTAACATTTCTGCAGTCCTGAGACTTAGAAGCTACTTAAGGTAGTGTACTCGCCTTAATATATTGGGTGCACCCCATTTGTTTGTTATGTGGCCGTTGATTCACCTCTGACACATATTTTTGGTAAACTTATATCTAGTGACTTAATCATGCTATCGCATGGTATTTTCACTTAGTGTTGTGGGTGATTTTTATATGATTTTTTATATGATTTTTATATTATTTGTTATATTTTTATATACATTATAATTCATATATAGTATTTTCTGTGACGTTTTCCAGTTCGTCTTCATATTTCATTGACCACGTCTGTGTCAATGAACAGATTATTTGCTGGTAATAAAAGTTATGGAACTAGTCTTTACAGCTTAAACAGAAATAATACACTTTCTCTGTATGACTACATAAATCATTTTTTGTTGATTGAATTCAACTTGTCACAATATTATACCACTGGTTCATATTACTCTTGCAATTAGATTTATGTATTTTAACACTTTTGTAAATTTGTAAAAAATGACTTCTAACTGATGTGATGTCATTTCCTCTTAACTGCTTATTTATATTGAGCGTGCAATGATGTTCTTGTTTATCTATTTTTCTCTGAAGAAGCCACATTGTTTAGTGGCGAAAACGCTTGTTAAATAACAATAAATTTGCGTTCAGATTTTAATTATCTGGTGGTCTGCTGGTGCAAGGAGTCCGTGACTTGTTTGGTCTTTCATCTTGGTCAATGTACCCTGCAGACCCATACAATTTGAATGTAATTTGTTAGTATGAATGTCAGCTTTAAAATGATACCTTAACCATTACTGCATGATGTTCCTTTCTTGTGATATTCACAGAAATATGATTAATATATTATTTTTCATAACTGATAAATAAACAAAGCATAATATCTCATCACCTGTAACAGACAGAGCCTACATATAAGTGTAGAAGTTGTGCATCTGAATGTCAGCTTCAAAATGATGCATCATTTGTGTGATCATCATGCTCCCTTGCAAAAATATGGGCATAATAATGAAAAGTATTGTAAATGTATAATTTTCATAATCGTACAAGACTAAACAAACTGTGATATCTGCACATGTGTAGAGTGCACAGACACAGTTCTTTTACCTTGTTGTAAGGAGTAACACTGTCTTCAACATGAGGTATTACTTGGCACACTGACATGCTCCCGTGCAAAGTTATTTACCAAAATATGAAAAAAAATCATAATTTCCATAACCTAATTCCAAACAAACTTTGATATCTGCACATGTGTCCAACATACAGGCACAATTCTTTTACCATGTTAGAACTATCAATACTGTCTTCACAATGAGGTATTACTTGGCACACTGACATGCTCCCTTGTAAAGTTATTTACCAAAATATGAAAAAAAATCATAATTTTCATAACCCATGTCCGAAACAAACTTTGATATCTGCATATGAGTACAACATACAGACACCATTCTTTTACCATGATAGAACTATTAATACTGTTTTCAAAATGAGGTATTACTGAGCACATTTAGATGCTCCCTTGCAAAGTTATTTACCAAAATATGAAAAAAAATCATAATTTCCATAACCTAAGTCCTAAACAAACTTTGATATCTGCACGTGTCCAACATACAGGCACAATTCTTGCACCATGTTGGAACCAGCAATGCTGTCTTCAAAATGAGGTATTACTTGGCACATTCAGATGCTCCCTTGCAAAGTTATTTACCAAAATATGAAAACATCATAATTTCCATAACCTAAGTCCGAAACAAACTTTGATATCTACATATGAGTACAACATACAGGCACCATTCTTTTCCCATGTTAGAACTATCAATACTGTCTTCACAATGAGGTATTACTTGGCACACTCAGATGCTCCCTTCTAAAGTTATTTACCAAAATATGAATAAAAAATCATAATTTTCATAACCCATGTCCGAAACAAACTTTGATATCTGCATATGAGTACAACATACAGGCACCATTCTTTTACCATGTTTGAACTATCAATACTGTCTTCAAAATGAGCTATTACTTGGCACACTGACATGCTCCCTTGTAACGTTATTTACCAAATTATGAAAAAATCATAATTTCCATAACCTAAATCCTAACAAGACTGATATATGTACATGTGTACAGCATTCAGAAGCAGTTGTTTTACCATGTAGACACATATGATTGTAATTATACACATTCTTGGTGTAGCCAACATACTGCTGAATGGTTACATGTAAAGAGAAAAAGCAAGGTAAGAACTACCACTCCACTAATGAACCCAGGACAAGCATGGGACAGTGGCAGGCAAGGCCATCTCATCTGTCCAATAGCTGTGCTGGCTACCCACTCAGACAGCCGATGACACTGCAGTCTCACAACCTCCTTCGGTGTCAGCAGTCTGCCTTACCTATGCCTTTTCTCTTTACATGTGTTCATTCAGCAATGGACCTAAGGGATCAATTTCTGTATTAGTAAGCCCTTCCTATCATCTAAACTCTACACATGCCTGATAAAAGCAGACTAAAAAAGAAGTATTGCAGGATGGTCACTGACATATTAGATTGTACGTGGTAGGACTGTCCTAAAACAGTTGTTCTTTCTCAACATCCTCACCAGCTCCTTACCACGGTTATTTGCCAAACTCAGATAAATATATTTTACACAACACATTTCATAATAGAGTTTTACTTACTATACTGGCCCTACTTGGTCATGGGTGTTTTCCATTCTTCTCATGAGCTGCATGTTACCAATCCTGCATAGCTCTCCTCACGCAATGCCCTCCTCAATTAGGTGAATGCCATCCCTTCTGAACAGGTGAACGTCTTCTGCCCAACTACTGGGTATAAGCAGAAGTACAGTAATACAAGTAGAAATGTCAAATGTATCTGGTTCATCCATGTTAGAATTAGTGACAAAAGTAATAATTCCAGTTATTGCATCTGACCATCACTCTGGTTACAATAAGACCCATCAGTTTTCCTCAATGCAGTATGTGCATATTGTTAACAGATAATAAAATATTCTTGAAAGCTGGATACATAAACAAAAAATTATAATAACCATCACTGAAACTTAAGCTATAGATAACCTATACTATGACTCCAAGCAGAGAAAAAACACAACTGACTTGTGCATTCATCAAAGTGATAAAGACTTCTACTTATGTGAATAACAGTGACAGCAGCTGAGACTTTTATACAAGCAGAAGTGATGTACCCCAATGTAATTTGCAGACTGACTTTCTATATGTCCTCAGTAACCCCTCCAGTTGTTTGCTTTCTGTATGCACAGGCACCAAAATGACACAATTTGGCCAAGCAGTCACTTCAGCAGTGAGACCATGTATGCACAAGCACTTTCCTGATACACAATGAATTATTTCCCCAAGCAACATCCTCATAATTATGTCCAGGTATACATGCACCCAAAATGAAACGTTTCCACAAACAAGCCTTCAGTAACATTTCCTAGTATATGCAACCACCAGCATGAACACGTCACCCAAGAAACCCCTTCAGTAGAATGTTGCGGTATGCATAATGTCCAAAATTAAAACACTTCCCCAAACGAAACATCTGTAATGCTTCCTAGTATGTACAACCACCAAAATGAAGCATTCACCCAAGCGAGCCCTTCAATATAATGTATGCACAGGCACCAGAATGAAAGATTTCCCCGAAACAACCATTCAGTAACATTTCCTGGTATGTACAAGCACCAAATCAAAAATTCCGAAACAAACACCTAATGTACAGGTGGGAAATTGCATCCCATTATCTGTTCAGTTCCCAACTGCAATCCAGGTCAATCACAAGATCTATGGATGGCTGGGTATGCCCCCTGTGATGCACCCACCAACACAACAGCAGTTGGCACAGATCTCTGAATAGGAACCTTCCTGGCCTTGGTGCATAACAACTTGGCTGGTAACTGACAAGGGGGCACAGAAAGGGCACATGTAAATCCCCTCTAAATGAACTACAGACAATGTATGCACAGAAAGGGCACATGTAAACCCCCTCTAAAGGAACTACAGACAATGTAAGCAGCAGATGCATCACCCTATCTCCCAAGAGAGGCCACTGTCATCTTGATATTCATGTGTACATGTATATATGTGCAAGTACATTATGTACATACATATATATCAATATCCACACATATATGCACAGACATTATATATATATATATATATATAGGAAAAACATCAGACATCAGGGGTTTTGGAGGATAGCTAGTTGATGAAGAATGAGTTAGTGGCTTGCAGTGACTCCAAGTAGAGATAAACCACAATCTGGCTTGTGCATTCATCAATGTGATAACGACTTCTACTTATGTGAATAACAGTGACAGCTGCTGAGAGTTTTACCTGAAAAGTGATAATGAGTCAGTGCTATATTGTAACTGCACTTATTGCTAATGTGATAATGACCTGCCTCTCATTACTGCAAAGATATGCATGCTCAGACACAGGTGATAATTGCTGAACATAACCTGTTGAGTAGGCATTCATTATAACCTTGTGCAGCTGTTATGTAACACAGGCTCATTATCATCAGTAAGGGGAAGACCTGAGTAATTCAGTAAAATAGTATAATACTTAGATATTACTGAGCCCTTCCTCCCACTTCTGAAGTGCTTTGTATCTCATAAAGCATCAAAACCTCAAATATTAATGAGAAAAATAACCGAAATGTCTTGAAGTCCATCACTCAAAAAAAAACTGTAAGAATAAACTTTTCACATACTGTAAATATTTTGAAAGAGTATTTTGCAAAAATACTGATATGGGTTCTGTTATCCATTCCCATCCCAAGAGAAAATGTCTCATGGGAGGGTTTTCCAGACATTTATGGATCTTCAGCAACCCATATAATATTGGTCTTTTGTGGACATAGCCCATTTTTTGCTGACATACCAGACAGCAGCCATATTGTCTGTCTGAATTGCAATCATCCCTAGAGGGAGACAGTCCTGGAAGGCTTGCAATGAAAGAACTGCCCTCATCTCTAGAACGTTTATGTGTAACTTGTTCTCGAGTGGGGACCATGTGCCACAAGGGGAGCCAACATACTGGATAGGGTGCTTACCAATATGGGGGACCACTGTAGCACCCCCACTGTGAGGTTCTCCCTGGTGAGATCTGAAAACAAATCAGTCTCATTCAAAGTAAGTATCACACCTGATACCGCCCTTGCAGCAAATAAAGTAAAAAACTTCATCAAAGCAGATTATAACCTCCTATGGGATGGTATAAATAGCTTCACTTCACCTCACCCCTCACATGGAACTGAAAACTATGCCAAGCTCTACATCAATGCCTTATACAAACACCTGTGTTACTGCATTGACTTAGCTGTACTTGATAGGAGCAACACAAGCAACACAACACAAGCCTCCTGAACCTGGTGGATTTCTTTGAGACAGTTACTCAGGCTATAGATAAGGGAAAGGAGGTACACACGGCTTACCTTGACCTTGCTAAAGCATTTGACACCATTCCCCATTCAGGTATTATTGATAAGCTCACCAGCCTGGGCATAAACCCTTACATCACAAGATGGATCGCAAACTGGCTCTCAGACAGATCCCATAAAGTAAGAGTAGTGGGATCTATGTCCGAATCCAGACCAGTAACGAGTGGTGTGCCTCAGGGCTCTGTCCTGGGGCCCCACCTGTTTGGCATATACTTCTCAGAAGTACAGGCAAGCACGGAAGGGCTGTGGCTGACTAAGTTTGTGGACTATTGCAAACTTGGTGCTATAATAGAGACGCTGGCCGACATGGAGATCCTCCAGAAGGGCCTAAATGAGACTGATGCATGGTGTCAAAGCCATGGTCTCAAGCTAAATGCAAAAAATGCATAGTAATCCCCTTTGGAAAAAACAGAGTAACTGCAAACTACAACATAGGAGGTAATCCCCTGAAATCTGAAGAAGAAATAAGGGATCTAGGGACCCAAGTAGATAGTCAGCTTTCCTTTGATAACCATGTTGCCAAAGTGATTAGAAAATCCTTCTATGTGACCCATCTGATCACGAAAGGGTTTGCATCAAGATCTAAGGATGTAATGGTGCCCCTCTACTCTTCCCTCATCAGACCCATCATTGAGTACAATGCACCAACTGGAATGTACCTGGCTTGACATCTCCAGCAGCTGGAGAGACCACAAAGGTACCTAACCAAGAGGATGACTGGCCTCAAACAGTTGCCCTATGCAGCACGATTGAAAAAGCTAAGACTGTTCTCTGTTGCATACCGCTTTCTCAGTGGCGATCTCTGTCTAACGTAGAGAGCCATGTCCAACCCAGAATTGTTGAACATGCTCCATATTAGCAAAACCAAATCTACTTGAGCTACATGCTCTAGGGATATAAACCTCATCACAACAATGAATAGAACATGCTGGAGGGATAGATTCCCTTCGCAGAGACTTCCCTTACTATGGAACAGGGTCCCGATGTACATAAGACAGAGCCCCTCACTATCACTCTTCAAGAGGAACCTTGATGAGTGGATGGGTAACAGAAAGTTCACACCGGGGATCACACCAGCAGCACTACTAGATAGGGGCCAAGGGTACTAGCTGCTAGTACAAGGGTCTAGGGAACTATTAAAGGGGCAGTGAATACCGCACAACGTGGCTGGGCTAATATATGCCTTCGGGCAGATAGCCCAGTACCAACCTATGAACCTAAGTACTTATGGAATAGCAAACTGCCTGGTGAACAACATGCTTTACAGTAACAGGAAGACATTGCTGTCCAAGACTAGGAGGAAGGGAGCCCCCTCTAAACTGGAAACACTCCCTCCTCAGCTTAAACAAGCAAACAAGAGCTGTTGTGAAGTCCTCCGAAACAAAGTATGGGTTCAAATTAGCCTCCCCCACAAAGGACAACCACAAGGCATTCTATAGTTACATCTGTAACCTAAAAGGAAATATACTGAGACTGTACACATAGCTAACCTGTTGGCTGACAGGTTCTGTGAAAACTTCACTCCCCTATTCCCATCACAACCCCTTCAGTAAAATATTGAGGTATGCACAATCACCCAAATGAAACATTCCATCAAATTGTAATGTGATGAAATGTAATATACAAAGAACAGTTCAATAATGACGTTTGTACAACAATAGAGGCCATAACTCTCAACTGTACAGAATTTCGCAGAATGACCAGATTTTTGCCTCAAATTTTTGGTGTGTTCCTCCTAAAATATGCACCTTTCTGGCAAATAGCGGAGGACTGAAGTCATTAAATAATGACAAACATTTGAGTAGATTCCACATCCTTCAGAAAATTCATGCTAATGCAAAAGCTATTATTTGATCAAGTTTCTAAGTTTGTAAGAGCAATATTTAAAATTTGTCCCCCCAGTTACTTCTCATGTAAAAGAACATTTTCACACCCAGCTGTGATGTTTTGAAGATGAGGATGCTAAAAACTGCTAAAAACATTCTTTTCTTTGTCATTGTCTTTTCATAAATGATTGCAAATTAGATTAGTGCAGCACACCAAGAATCAGATTGCACAGCTACTTTTTCAAACAAACCTCAGGTTTCGTGCCCACTGAGTGGCGCAGAGCTACAGTTATCCCAATCCACAAGGGGGGATCCACCTTGGATCCCGGAAACTACCGTCCCATCAGTCTGACAAGCCTTATCTGCAAGGCCATGGAGCGTATTATCATGGAACTTATAAACAAAGGCATTGGCAACCTTCAAACACTGGACCCCACCCAGTTTGGGTTTGTGAAGGGCCGATCTTGTCTCCTGAACCTGATTGACTTCTTTGAATCAGTCACCAGAGCCATGGACAAGGGTAAGGTGGTCCACACAGCCTATCTAGACCTTGCCAAGGCCTTTGACACCATCCCCCACTCTGGAATCATAGATAAACTTACTAAGTTGGGCATTAATCCCTATGTCACCCAATGGGTTGCTAAATGGCTTACTGATAGAACCCACACTGTAAAAGTAGCCGACTCCAAATCCAGCTCCAGACAAGTGACAAGTGGAGTACCTCAGGGTTCAGTCCTGGGGCCGCTCTTGTTTGGCATCTACTTCTCTGAAGTACAGGTCAACACTAAGGGACTCTGGCTAACAAAGTTTGCAGATGACTGCAAACTGGGAGCCATTATTGAATCCCCAAATGATGTGGATACTCTACAAAAGGGCCTTACAGAAACAGATGCCTGGTGCCAGAGCCATGGGCTCAAGCTTAATGCCAAGAAATGTATAGTTATCCCCTTTGGGAAAAAACATGTACCCATGAATTACCATATAGGTGGCAGTACACTAAACACAGAAAGTGTGATAAGAGACTTAGGGACACAGGTGGACAGTGGTCTCACCTTCGATAACCACATCGCCACAACAATCAGGAAATCCTTCTATGTGGCACACCTCATCACGAAGGGCTTTTCATCCAGAAAAAGGAGGTCATTGTCCCACTGTACTCATCCCTCATTAGACCCATTATAGAATACAACGCCCCATTTGGTATGTACCTCTCAAGACATCTGCAACAACTGGAAAGGCCTCAGAAATACCTCACTAAAAGAATCACAGGCCTAAAGCAGATGCCCCACGCTGACCGCCTTAAAAAACTCCAGCTATACTCTGTCACATATCGTCTACTCAGAGGCGATCTCTGCTTAACATACAAGGCCATGTCAAACCCAGAGCTGTTGGACATGCTACACTTAAAGAAATCCCAATCCCTCAGAGCTACACGTTCCAGGGATCTAAACCTTGTCATCACAATAAACAAAACATGCTGGAGGGATAGGTTCCTGACCCAGAGACTCCCCAGACTCTGGAATAGATTGCCCATACATGTCAAGCAGAGTGCCTCTTTGGACCTCTTCAAGAGGAACCTTGACGATTGGATGGGAGAAAGGAAATTCACTCCAGGGATCACGTCAGTTGCCCTGCTAGACAGGGGTCCAGGAAAGTAAATAATGTGGGAAGAAATAGCCAGGGAATTGTTATGGCTAGGCTTGTATAGGCCCTAGGGCTGATAGCCTAGTACCAACCTATGAACCTATGAACAAAAAAAGGCAGAAAAGAAGTAAAAAGTGAAAACATGCAGTTTGAAAGGCAGCATCAACAAATAAAGTCACTAAAGGAAAATAAAATAAAATTTAAAGTACATTGAAAAGGTTAACATGGTGACATAATCAAACGTAAAGTGAAAATAATGAAGGTCACAGACAAGTTGAAACTCTATGCTCCATGGTATGGCTATAATAGTAATAAGATATGTACAATCACATTTTACAAATCAAGCTGAAAAGAGGATAACCATGTGAACCAGAATGTCCATTTAAAATGCATGAGTATGTTATTATAATAAGGTATATGTCTTGTTCAGTACATCTATTTTTCAATGGAGGAAAAAATAGTAGATTTGGTGCATTAGTAAAAGCCCATGTCTCCTGATATAAGAAAGTGCAGTTACACAGACGGGGCTGTGAGAAAGGCATAACCATGAAAAGGTGCACAGCAAATCAGGCCAGAAATTAAACCGAAAGCAATAAATAAAAATGGAAACAGTGCAATCGGGCAACAAACAAGAGTGCTTTGAATCACATTTATCAGTCCAGCATCAGATACTGTAATAACTGCAAGTAGATATTCACATACACCTGACAGTATGAAGTTTACAAGGAATCGCATACTAGGGAATTGCAATGTAATCAGGAAACATAGCAAGACAACAGCAAAGCGATAAACTCGTAACTATTAAATCATAAGATATCCAGCAGCAGGACTCTATGCCCGTAGCATGAGTATAATATACTTATTCAAAAAATAAAAAGCGAAGGCAGGTGAAAAAGGGTAGCACGTGTAAAGTTCAACCAATGAACATTGCCTATGCCCAAAGCTACAGTACAATCTCCAGCTCTGTCACTATCTCAAGTATTAGGGTCTGACATACCTGATACGAATTTTGCACAACGGACAAAAACATTTCTGCAAGTACAGACCGTGTTTACAGTACGATTAACTATCTGGCAGGCATGATTTTACAGTTTTTTGCCAGTAAAATTAAATGATATGAAAAACGGGGCACAAATACTTGAGAGCTTGAAAGGTTGACAGCTAGGATCGTAAAGTAATGGTTTGATACTTTTCACTTGAGAGGGCTCCAGCTTTTGCGACCCATAATCAGTTTGTAACACACACACACACACACACACACACACACACACACACACACACACACACACACACACACACACACACACACACACACACACACACACTTTTTTTCTTTATAAAAAGATCTGTGCATGTAAACTCACATTAAACTCTCTTCTATAAAAAGATCTGTGCATGTAAAGCAATAGCTTCAGGAAACAGACAGCAGACTGCGAAAGTACACCTCGGCAACGAGCAAAGTTAAAATCCAGAATCTACAAAGCTTAAGAAGCATAGCATCTACGCCAGTCGATAATCAAAATAAATGTAATACTCCTACAAAGCAGTACCTTACAGTAGGCAACACACGAACAAACACAAAGGTCCATAATCCTATAGACAAGTTCATGCGCAAACCCAATAAAGTGGCAGTCACAAGCGCCAGTAGCAAATGAGAGTATCCTATAAGCAGAAGTGCAAAGCAAACTCCTAAAAAGTAGCAAATAGAGCTAGCAAGGGAACCTAAGACATTATCATAAAAAGATCTGTGTATGTAATGATACAGCTTCTGAAAAACAAATAAGCGACAGCAAACACAGCAGCAATAAACAACTTCTGAAAAACAAATAAGCGACAGCAAATGCTCACAGCAGCAATGAACAAGGATAGAAACTCAGATCGTCAGGTCTTAAGCAAAATCTGAATATGAGGAAGTTTGAAATACATACTTGTATCCAGAAGGAAAAGTACACTAAAAAGAAATAAATCACAAGCCAAGCCAGTACGCTAAAGAGCCAATTATTACTCCAGCAAAGGGTCTATATTTCTATAGAGGGGCAGCTACTAGTAGCCAATCAAACGGTTTACACAAGAGTTACTTAACAAAATGGGAAAAGCCATAGCAACAGAAATATTATAGAAACAGAAAAATATATAAGAGAAAAATATATATAAGAAAATATATCCCCAGAGACTGGAAATATTTCCAAAAATGTCTGTACATCATAAAACACAGCGTTAAAAACATTGCTGAAAAACCATTGGACTCTGAATACGTACGACAATATTAAACAAAGATCCTCCATCCACACACACACACACACACACACACACACACACACACACACACACACACACACACACCATTAGAAATTACTGAGCAAGCATAGCTCTCAACCTTTCCCAACAATACATCTTGAAACACCTTGGAAATAATGGGGGAGGAGGATGAAGGCTCAAACATAGGAGAAATACAGACTTCGCACAACGGCCGCTACTAAATATTATGAGCTAGCACTACTTGTACACAACTCACCTCTACTCTCTGGAAATGGACTCCGTTACAGCTCTACTGTGCTTGATTTTCTCTTGTCAGCTCATGGAAGTAGATGCAGTATTCCAAGCTCGCAAACCTGCACACAGAAGTAGATGTTCTGTCCAAATAAATTGCAGGATCCAGTAGCAAATATGTAAAGTCAAAGAAAAGCAAAAAATGAAAGTGAATTGCTACTACTGAAGCCTGTATTTATTTGGACAGATCAAAAGAAGCTTAGGTTGGGGGTGGAGGTGCTATGCAAGTGGTGGCTTGGAATGCAAGAATCCGATTGGCTGCCACCACTTGCTTAGCAAGAACTTTTAAAACGCTTTTTTTGAGAAAAGTTCAATGAGACCTTAATGTTTAAACACACTGAATCGTAACTAGATATGATAAATTACATATTTAGTTACGATTTCAGAGTGTTTTACATTAAGGTGAACTACAAATCAGCTCTACACTTTCTCTCACTTGCGGAAGCACTCGGGGGTAACGGCTTGAAAATTCCATCTTCTCATGGCGCGCTCGGGCTTAAACACACAGGCGCCATGAGAAGCTACTCGGGTTTAATGAGACAGCTGAAATTGGCTAAAAAAATAAAAGTTTTTTTTAACTGTTTTTCATGCCAATAGCCATATATTTGACCATTGGCATGCTTTACGTGTTATATACACCCTTTATTTGGAGCTGTCATGGCTCCATTTTGTAGTTTGCAGAAATGTACTCGGTTACTAATCGAGTACATTTCTGCAGATTACACTAGTCCTGCACGGCCTGATGCCAGCTTCCTGGATCGCAAATTCACCTCATTTGCATGGTTTTCACCTGCAAATGGGGTAATTTGCATGCATGAGCTGCGTCCGTGCAGGATAAGCACAGGAGCACTCATGCACGCCCCTGCAGCTTATTCCTGGATCACGCAGCGGATATATTGCCTCCTGGAGCTCCTGCACTGTTCCTGCACACTGTGGAGGGGCTGCTGAATACAGAGGTGTATGTTTTTCTATGTTTATTACATTCAGTTTGTATTGTTATTATGCAGAATGCTGTACCTTATGTCATTTTTATTTGCTGCCTATATTTTCTTCTATAAAACAGTTTGATTAAAAAAGAATAAAAAAAAGTGACACATGGTGACAAGTTCAGTGCAATCTGGATAAAGTGACGATTACAAGGAATGTCTAACACCAAAGTCACTGTTCCTAGTAACATTAAAAATTATGGCTTTACTCATTCAGTCTGATGCCATTGTACACATGACAAAATGAAACACTGAGCCTGTTTCTCCACATTTGTAAATCTAGCCTTGGGTATAATGAAGGTTGTACCCACTACACCTCACAAATTATATAACCATCCTCAAAGTTCATATCCTCAAGGAAAGGGGAGAATTTGAGCACATTGCAGCAGTGAGTCATATCTGTCATAACTTCACACCCAGTGACTCATTTAGAATCAAAACACTGCATATGGTCACCTACACACATTGCAGGCTTTACACAGAATTATAGACATATGATAATAAGAAATGAATGTTTGGCCCATGCAGTCTGTTCATGGTTCATAGTTACTCTGCATGCAGTACAGGAGACCATTATGCAGCCTATCCCAATCTTTCAATTGCACTAAAGCACTATTTTGATTGAATGACTTGCTCAAGGTCCTACAGAAGGCAAATAAAGGTGGAAAAATGTAAACCATTAAAATGAGAAATAGCTTATTAATAAGTCATAGGTTTAGTTCTCTGCATTAACTGCCAGATGTTATTTATTTGAAATGAAAAAAATCAACCTAAAACCATTTCCTGATACACATTTCTCTCAGAGGCCTTTGAATTTTTGGTGTTGCTATGCATATTTTAAAAGGCAAGACCTTCCCCAGGATTCATAATGCTCGATGCAAGGACGGTTTTAGCCTTGTGCCGAGCATCCCCATTAGAGATGGTGCAGCAGCGCCATATGAATATTTATGAGGGCACACTGCCGCACCCTCGACATGCACAGGAAGCGTGTGCGAGCACAGGGGGCGTGTTCAAGTGCTCTACGGAGGCAGAAACCTGCCCCCACAGTTGCACAACCTACTATGCTTACTATTAGAGCCCGCCTCTAATAGTAAGCAATTAATTCAGTGTCTGTGGATACTGAAATGTATATTAAGCATACAAGAGTGTCCACGATCACTGAAATAAAATCAAAGTAGTAAACACACAAGCACGTAGTGGAATGCTGAGTCCCGTCCCTAGAACTTTCACAATTAGATTTCCCGTGTCCCTATTTTACATTTGTATTGCTTCAATATCGAAAGTGTAAGCGAAGAGCAGCGTGTTTGCGCGTCGTTGCCCTCTGCTGAGCGTAGCTTACACATCAAAATCATTCAAATAGAGAAAAACACGCTGCATAAATGTTAAAGTTAATAGTGTAGTGAACTTGAAATACAGCAGCACACTATTAACCAAATCAGTATCCAAAACAGCAAAAAAATGATGGCAGCACCAGGAAGTAACGTTCAAGATTTAATCCAAAAGTTCAAGACAATATTCCAGTAAAATACAAGCCAAAAGTAAGCACTTTCGTCTCCTGCAATGGAGACTTCTTCAGACTAATGGCTTACACATACACATAACCTATTTAAATACTAAAATAGCAGTCAATTAAACATAATTGACAATTAATCTTTAAAAGCTCAAATAGCAGTTCTTAAACCAACAGTCAGCCTAATGCTGACAGATACCTCTAACTAAAATCCCTAATGCTTCATTCCCTTCCTTTTTAAATACATAATAAATTCTTCTCTATTATTAAGTCCTGTAAAAGGAATAATATAATTGTAGATAAACCAAAAGAAAATTTCTGTAGATTTTACCACAGTTTTAGCATTACAAAATAGCACAGATTCTAATACTATTAAAAGTATAGTCATAAGGAATTGGGGAATACTAAAAGGAAATAGTGAAATTATACAGAAATTAGGAGATGAACCCAAATTTGTACAAAGAAGAGCGAAAAACTTTAAAGACTTTTTTCAAAAGAAGTTAAATAAAAATAAGGCTGTGGAAGAAAGGAAAGGAATGATAAAGTGTTTCAGTTGTAATTATTGCCAATATTTATATATAGATAGTCATGAAATTACGCTTGGTAAAACTTTAGTAGCAGTCCCAGGTAGATTCACATGTAGATCTAAAAATGTTGTTTATGTATTAATATGTGTATAATGTAGCTCCTTTTATGTAGGTAAAAATAAAAGAGAATTATATAGGAGAATTTATGAACACCACTATGCCATTGGTAAGGGTGATGTAAAAAACGCTATGGGTAAGCATTATGTGGAAAATAGATGTAAAATCAACTTTAAGTGTTTGGTAATAGATTCAGTGCATCCTAATTTCAAAAGTATTAATGCAGAAGAAGAATTAGGGTGGTTGGAATACTGCTGGCAGGTTAGATTAAATGCATATTTTCCCCCAGGACTTAGTAATAGAGAAGAATTTATTATGTATTTAAAAAGGAAGGGACTGAAGCATTAGGGATTTTAGTTAGAGGTATCTGTCAGCATTAGGCTGACTGTTGTTTTAAGAACTGCAATTTGAGCTTTTAAGGATTAATTGTCAATTATGTTTAATTGACTGCTATTTTAGTATTTAAATAGGTTATGTGTATGTGTAAGCCATTAGTCTGAAGAAGTCTCCATTGCAAGAGACGAAAGCGCTGACTTTTGGCTTGTATTTTACTGGAATATTGTCTTGAACTTTTGGATTAAATCTTGAATGTTATTTCCTGGTGCTGCCATCATTTTTTTGCTGTTTTTAATAGTGTAGTGGTTAGAGCATTTGCCTAACAAACAGGCATTCACGGTTCAAGTCCAACTATAGTACATATAATTTTCCATGTGGAATGAATGTCATTTTGCTGTAAAACCTACATATTAACATGTAAATGTGAACTGGAGTACCACATGAAATGTTTAACAAAATTTTCATTCAATCAAAGAGATACTGTCATAATGAATAAGGCACTAGTAAGCAGATGTAAGCACAAATAAGCAGTAGTAAACCTATATAAGTACCAGTAAGCAAGTATGAGTGCGCTTGCACGGGCGTAAGCAGTGCCCAGCATAGGAAATGTATATAAGTATGCACAGATATATAATATAATATATATATATATATATATATATATATATATATATATATATATATATATATATATGAAAAATGAACGACGTAACAATAAAACATACAAAAGGAATGAGAAGGGAATCAACAACAACCCCAGTATTATTTAGTGCTGTCAGCATATGTCATATCAAGCTGGGCAGGAGTGAGTAAAGCACTGCTACTCACACCACAGGCAGGATACTACCAGTGGGAGTAACATTGTCGATCTGCTAAGTCTACTTTACAAACAATCAGAGGGTAGTCCCTGGTGGGACTACCCAAAAATTGATAGGATAATTGGACCTCCGACCATTACACAAGCAAGGGCAGGTATGTTCAAGGACTAAATGGTGTGAGAGCCTGAGAATACATGGGTTGGGAAAACATACGTGTAGGGCCCCTAACACTTGGGAGAGGGCGATGTGTGGAGGTGTGTCATGGCTGCGATAGCAACTGGACAATGGATTGTATGCGTGTATGTCAAACTCGAGTGGGGTGGAGGAACTATGGCTATGAAATTATGGATCCAGACATGTCAGAGTTGGATGGGTTGGTTCTAATTGGACCGCCTCGTGGAGATCAGTGAGTTTGTTGCAAGTATATCTATATATATATATATATATATATATATATATATATATATATATATATACATACACATATGCATATATCTATATGTAGAAGTACATTCCCTGTAACACATTCATTCCTTTTGCAGACATAAATAACATGAAAGTGCCCTTACAAGCCTCAACAATAGATAGAATAATAGGGGGGAAGGGATGAAACTGTTAAAACGCAGAAGTGTATACAATGTCTAAAGTCAGTGCTGTGCTCAAAAATTCAAATGTGATGACTTTCTCACACATGGAATCATTTCTGTGAACTGCCTGCTATGGCAACGCAAATCATTAAACCGGTCTATTTGTAAAATAATTACACCAAACTCATACATAATTAGCTCTCATGTATAACGTGTGCATTACCACATAGTCATACTTATTAATTTATTGTAGTGTCATGTTAATGGGAGTAAGAATGCAATGAAGTATAGAGTCTAATCCTGAAATAAAGACATGTGTGTCCCATGTGGGACAACCCAAAAATTGTAAATAGTGTCCTATTAGTCGCTCATGTCACCAATGTTTGTGGACTAAAAGTATGAGATTTCTGAGGATATGTGGAGTGAGTAAACCCATGGAATGGGTCTACAGGAGCAGGGAGTGGCCAATGTGCAGTGGTGTGGATCCACCACATATCTAACTGGAGAATGGATGACTGCTGTGTTAGTGAAGTGTTGGGGTGGGTGTTTGGGGAACCTGGAGTCATGGGTATATGGGTATATATGCAAATGAAGCAGCACAGCAATAGTGTATTGGTTAGAGCATCCACATAACGACCACACATTCCCGTTCCGAATCCCACTGCAGCACATACCATTTTCCATCGGTAATCTGTATATGAACATATTTCGACATCTGTCCAGTGTATAACCCGCATAATAACAATTAAAAGTGAAGTGGAGCGAAGTGTCAGTGTCATAATGAATAAGGCACTAGTAAGCAGGTTTAAGCATATATAAACACCAGTAAGCGTGTGTAAGTGCCTTTGCGCGGGGAATGCATTGCTTTACAGACACACACACACATACACACACACACATATATATATATATATATATATATATATATATATATATATATATATATATATATATATATATATATATATATATATATATATATATATATATATATATATATGTGTGTGTGTGTGTGTGTGTGTGTGTGTGTGTGTGTGTGTGTGTGTGTGCATGCATAGATATACACAGATATACAGCTATGATAGGAAACAGCACACAAGAATGACATATGTTCACAGGCTATGCCAATGGAAGTGAGGGGCCCAAGCAAGAAACATGAAACACGTAGCATGACCTTCCACCCCTCCCCAGCCAGACACAGAAAACACAAACCTGCAAACAATGTAAATAGTCCACTGCTCCCCAGACCACAGGCAGGATACAACTGGGGGGCACACAGTGCACCCATGAAATCTAATCTTGGAGCACAGACAGGAGTGTCCCTTGTGGGACACCCCAAAAATTGACATATAACCAAAAGAAGGTGATACACCGACCATTGTGGCTGGGGTGTGTACATACCTGGAATACAAGGGTGGGAAAACCTGATGACCCATGGGTCGAGACAATGTATGACATGGTTCCCGTGAAGTGGAGAGTGGTCAGCATGTAGTGGTGTGTTCAGACCTGACCAGGACCCAAAGTAAGGATGGGTGCTGTAGGAAGGTGTGGGTGGGGGAACTATGGGTAGCTAGTAATGGGTCTAGGTGTGCAGGTGTTGGCTAATGTGGGTCTATATTGACAGTCCCAGGGATGTAAGCAAAAGTGTTCACTGGGCAGAGGCGTCACCTAACGAGCAGCCACACCTGCTATGAGTCCCACTACGTGGCAAGGAATGGAATAACCAGATGTAGATGTATATATGTAGAGGTATGTGTGTGTATATCTACCCATAGCAACATAGAGATATACCTCTCCCTCTCCGTAGTACAAATGTATACATACAGAGACAGAATACATATACATATCCACATATAGATATATACATATGCAGACACCCATAGACCTATATGTCATTGCATATATAGACAGCAATATATAAATATATACATGTATGCATACATATACAGATATATCTGTATATAGTAATATATATATATATATATATATATATATATATATATATATATATATATATATATATATATATATATATATATATATATATATATATATATATAGATACACACATGTATATAGCTAGGGTATGATACAACATTTACTAATTACATATGTTCACAGTCCGTGCATATGGGGGTGAGGGGTCCAATCAACAAACGTGTAACACATAGCATCAACCCACCCCCCCCAGCTAGACCAGTGAGACATACAGACACACAATAAAAGTAAACACACCACTGCTTCCCAGACCACCGGCAGGATACTACCAGTGAGAGAGACCTGTCAGGTCTAATCTTGAAACAAAAACATCAATGTCCCTTGTGGGACACCCCAAAAACTATTGATCATTGGAGTCAGTCCCTGTAATGATTCATCAAACCAGGCTGTAGAAGTACACAGACCAGTAGGTTGTGCATGCCTGATAGCCCATGGGTCAACACAACGTACGACATGTGTCCCGACATGCAGAGAGTGGGCAGTGTGGATGAGTGCTGTAGAGGAGGAGGACCACTCTGGGAAATGGGCAGAGCTTACGCCCATACCTCTCAACCCCTAAGAGCAAATCCACTGGACAGGACATAAACTGTTGGGGGAACAAATAGGGACCATACCTCTCAACTCTCCCAGATTTCCAGGAACGTCCCTGATTTTGACTCAGATTTGAACTCTGTCCCTCTTAATCCCTCCTAAAACTAGTGACTTTTGGAGGAAAGGTGGTGAATTACACGTAATGAATAATGACAATAATTAAGAGTTATAAACTTCTTTTACCTCAGAAAATGTGTATAATTCATATGCTCTGAGTCTGTCAATGTTTCAAGTTAATAGCACTAATATTTTAAATGTGCCCCTGATTGCCCCTGATGTTATGACTTGTCCCTGATTCAGTTGATATTTGTCCCCAATCGTTTGAGACATCTGATAGGGACAGAAAGCACATATTCCACTTACAACCTTAAACAGATGATAGAATAATAGGTATGCAGTAGCATGACTCGGCTGAAGGTTGTGGGTTCCAAAACCCAATTGATTGTCTGTATTTAATGGTGTCAGTTCCCAGGTATTAGCCAGACAGGTCCAGATTGTAAGAGGAACACACCAATAGTATGAAGCAAACTCTGGACAGGCTGCGGATGCCGTACAGACGACCGGCATGCTTACACCTAATGGGCAGCCATTCCTGATACTGTAGGCATTTAATCCAATGTAATAGGCATCACAAGGTAATATCGTAGTCCTTACTCCCACCCAGGGGTGTGAGTGTCAGATGCAAACACCAAATGCAGTGCATTGGCAAGTGTGGGAGCAAGCGAGTGTAAGCCTATTTGGGTAGCCAGTATGCGAGTATCACACTGGTGAAGAAATGTCGAGGCTAACTGAGTGTAAGAAACTGTAACTGGAGGTTAGCATTGCTTAGATCCGCGCAAACCTGTGCACACCCACTCACAACTGCTTTAAAGTGCCTTTATCACTCTGTACCCAACAGCTCGTGTTCTGGCCAGCAACAAAATAACCAGCCTCTGCAAGGCTATAACACAGGACCCTGTACATCACAGTCATAGTAGTAAACCACTATGCCATGATAGCAATACATATAAAGGAGGTATCAGCAAACTAATCTTCACAACAGGAAACAAATCAAATATGCGAACTGAATCTATGTACAGAGTAATGTTCTATAACCTGCCACAGACCATAAATATGTGAATTGGAGTACTGCAGTAAACACAGAGTTGAGGTGTCAATGTAATACGTTTCTGAAGTCCCCAGGACCCCATACAGTGTATGTACACATGAATGACGGATACCAGACACATGTATAGCCTGTACTGAGTAAGACATCATTGACAAAAGTCAAAATATAATGCTAAATAACCAATAAACAATGCTAATCACAGCACAGCCCAACTAAGTAATTGTAAGTAATGTGTAGGGAAGCCAGTACAATATGCCCACAGGTACACATCTTTAAGCAGTGCCAACCTGAAGTAAGCAGGTGTGCCCATAGCTTAGCCTTTACGAAACCGGCCAATTACGGAAAAGTGCGGGAATCCGGCCCTACCTAAACCGAAGAGGCAGGAATATGGCTCATAACTGGTTGTAGCATCCTCCTGAAGAATGGCTGGAGTGGGAGAAGGCACTTGCTTTAGAGCACAGTGCTGGGGCATCCAAGAGTCGAAATTCATGGTTTGGCTCCTGGCAAAGCAACATGACAGGAGACTACTGCAGGGCCAGTACCAGGGCTTGCAGTACAAAACGGAGGCCTGGGACAGTCTCACCCATGACCACACTAATGTCACTGGTATCCCCCGGACTGGTGAGCAGGTCAGGCACCACCATGCAGACCTGAAGCAGCAGAGGGGGGGATGCCCTGGAACAGAGGATCCAGGAAGCAAGGCAGATGCAGAATGCCCCAGAACTAAGTACTCCTTCCACGACATAGTTAATAATTGCCTAGCTTGTGTATACTATGGATAGGTATGGCTAAATATCACTGTACTTTCTGACAGTGTTAGATGAGCATGCTGCGAACCAGCAAGCCTATGATGCTAGGCTGCAAAGGATGTGTTGTGAGGCAGGTTAGTAAATAGCCTGCATGTACTATCATACAAAATAAATGTAAGAGCCTCAGAAAGTGCTGTACCAGTATACAAAATAGTGTAATATGCTGCAAATAAAGGTGTAACTGCGGTCATATGTTGTTGTACTGTTGCAGTTATTAAATAGCACTGTTGTAGTAAGCAGTGTCACCCACACTGTGGTATGCAGATAAAATGTGTATGATGTGCTGTATAACAATGTCAGAAGTTCAAACAGGTCAGTCATATTAGACAAAATACATTGCAAAGCCTCACAACAATTGCCTGATAGCATAGTGTACAGTGATCTTAACTGTAATGCTTTTGTCACACACAGCAGGGCTTTGGATCCCAGGAGCACTAGTAAGTTGTATGCATAATCATTCCACACAACTGAGCACAGTCTGTTAGAATGTTCAGAGAGAAAGCTGTATGCATATTTACACTTAACAACTGTACAGATTTGGCTAGAATGCTTAAATAGAGAGAGGTATGCATATTCATACACCTCAACTGTTCCAATCTGCCCAGTATGTCCTGATAAATGGCCCACATCACCTGCCTTTTACCCTGTTCCCCTGACAAATTAGTGTGACAATCCAAGATATGTAGGCAGCTGTTAGTGACATATAACTGATAGTCAGACATAGTACATAGTAAGAGAATGTACATGCAAACATACCTGTCATCCTAGCATCTCACCCAGTGTGTATGAGAGCAGTCTCAAAACATGTTGCATTAACACCTGCATCTAGTCAAGCCTGTACATAAAACACAGGTCCCGTACTTACTAATCTACAAACATACCATTATACAATATAGCGCCATTGGGTAGTGTAATAATACATGTAAGGGACAGATCACTGCAGTGACTACGGATGTTGTGAAAACTACAAGGATTTATTAGTTGTTAATTGAACTCTCTCTCTCTCTCTTAACCCTACCATATGTGCAAAAATAACCAATTTACACAACTCATTTGGTATGTCTACACTCCTAACCTTTGTTGGGACATATGTCCTGTTGGTTTATAAATATTCACATCTGTTACTATGCATGTACCATGTTAACATACTCCCATATTGCTGGCCTGTTGCCATCAATGAAACCTGCATGTCGTTGTAATGGCCACTGTTTACCCATATATGCATGTGTTCTGCCTGCTCTGCAACAATTTATATCTGGTGCCCTGGGTAATGGGAATACCTATGCATGCTGTTATATCTAATCGTGAATGCTGTTGACTATTACTAACCCATATCTGCCTTAAACATGCTACAACATAGCTTGTACGGGAAGGCTGGTCCCAGCAAACCCACCTGTCCCACTTCAGCTAGCCATGGCACAGGGCACCAGCACATCTGCGGCCCAGCCTGGGACCTCCTCATCTGTTGGCCCTGCAGCACCTTTGGGTGGAACCGCTGAAGGGAATGGGGCTTGGCCCCCCCCCGGGAGTGGGAGCAGACATGAACCTGTCACCCGTGGTACAGTCCGGGCCATGGTGCGTAGGGAGCTTGACAGGGAGATTCGAGACTGCCTATGCCAGCTTGAGGGCCGAGTGGTACAACTAGAGGGTGAGCCTGCCCCTCCTACACAGCCCCCAGCACAGCTACCTTCTGGGCTGTGAAGGTGCAGTGGTGACTGCCTATGGGTGGGGACCTCAGTCTCACAATATCTATTTGTGGGCTCATGGGCTTACAACTTCCAAACATCCCTCTACATCCAAGGTGTTTCCCCCCACATGTGTCATATACCACTCCTGTATGCATCTTGTTTTTCTTGTCTGTCATCCTACCCAACCTGTCCTCCCTGATCATACCTTCTCTCCTTCCCCAACATCCCACTCTCACCTCAACATAAAAGAAAAAAAGGGCAATCTGTTCCCGCAAAAAAAAGCATGCCCCATACATAGCTGTCCATTTCACACACATGTCCACTGGACACATGTAAACATTTCTAATTGGCATAACAACATACTATTATTGTCCTCACTCCTCTCTCAGGGATGTGAATGTCCAAATGTACCACCAAATTTATTGCATATGCACAGCTGTTGCTGTAGAAGAAATGGACAGCTATGGACCTTCCCTACACCCTTCCTGCACATTCCTAGCTATTTTCCCAACTGTCTTTCCCTCTTTGTGCCCCTTTTTCACCACTTTCCTATCAACCCTTTTTTCTTGCCTTTTTAAAGAAATTAGCATGGGGGTAAGAGGGAGTAAGCACTTTTAAGCAGCAGTGAGCGGGTTACAGCCTGTATGCGCAGGGGTAAGCACTGCCTACACAGGTTAAGCTATCAAGAAGGTAACTGAGTGTAAGGAACTGTGACCAAAAGTAACCACTGCTTACAGTCGTGCAAACCCGCACACACCTGCTCACAACTGTTTAAAAGTGCCTTAATCACTCTGTATCCAATGGCCCTTTTTCTGCCCAGCAACAAAATAAAGGTCCTCTGCAAGGCTCGAAATCAGGACCCTGCACACCACAGCCAATGTGATTTGCCACTAAGCCATGGCAGATATAAAGACAATGGATGTTATCACAAACATATCATCCAGCACAGTCATTCAACAGTAGAGGAAATGTATTCCATCATGTAGATGTATGTGTGTGTGTTTATGTCCAGATATAGATGCATACATATATATAGATCTATCAAGAACATCCCATGTGACAACAAAGCATTAAGAAAGAATGAAAAGAGAAATGCCAGCAACTCCTGTATTACATAGTGGTGATGTCCTATGTAATATCAAGACTCCCTCAGACAGACATGTGTCATTAATACACGCAAACATTTGTACACTGGACAAATACATTACTCTGTGCATTTTATTTATATTAAAAAAACAGTTCTTGTCCAAGCATTATGTGAGAACAGTACTCTTTCAAGGTGCTGTGTGCAACATCATCATCATGAAAAAGGTAAATGGGATAACCATAGAGGGACCGGTAGTGTCATGTGTAAAATGGGGTCATCTGCATCACATGTACCTGGAACCTTTAGTTCCGCCTGGACCTCCAATCCCATACAGCCTATGGTGTTGCAGTTTTAACACATATATGGCTTAGTAATTGTCAACAGCATTCAGGATTACTTATAACAGCATGCATAGATATGACCATCAACCCAACAAAACAGATGTCATACATTTGCACAGATAGCACAACACATGCATATATACTGCATGGCATCTGTACAAAGCATAGAGGACTTGTGACTGTAACTATGAACTGTGGCCCATTATTGGCATGTCACTGTGAGAACCCCAGACAGTGACTGTAATACCACTGTTTCATGTGACATATGTCCAATCAGGGATGCAATGGCATTAACTCACATCACTATCACCATGTACTGGCTGCAATCCTCACACTATGCTTCTGCAGTTCACAGATGTGTGTTCAGTGAGTAACACAAGAAACAAATGGTTCCACACAATGACCAGTCCACAGATGGCCCTACATATGGGGGTTTCCACACAAACAGAGCACTGTCTTGTCTGTTTTAAAACATTCAGACTAGCCATTACCACACACAACCTGTTAAATTGGCAGTAGTCTCAATGAAGCATAGCTACACTTACATGCTGTAGTCATGTCTGGCACATCACTCTCCTGTCTGTAGGCTATTTTCCACTGTGTATGTTGTTTGAGGAATATTCAGATATCATCTGTGATGCTGTTTACCAAACACCAGATCCAGGTTCCACTCACAGCGACTGTCATGGGCAAACACCAACATGATGTTCCTAGATATAGTACTGTGTTTCCATGCGATTGGCTATGGGAACATCTCCACAGCTGTTCCACATGCAATCAGTTAGAGGAGGACTGCAATAGGTGTAGAGGCCATCACCTGATCATGCCCATCATGTACAAAACACAAGCTGTTGCTGAGCAGGTGCACAACTCCACATCCACCAGAGAGTGTGTGGGAGGAACAGACAGAGACAAAGTACATCAGAGAAGGGATTGGAGACTAAAACCTAAGCATCGTCTGTCACACACCTACCAATACAGGGGTTCAAACCCCTGACTGACTAGCCATTACTATTACAAGTGCATGCAGTTACTCCATGTGCCACATAGCTGACATGTTGGTGTACTGTAAGAGCATATATGTGTGTGCTGGTGAGCGACATCTGCAACAGAGATATAGTAGATATACATTAGGTGTAGCACACATGGCTGTCCACATGAACAGATGTCATTGTCAACACAACCACACTCTCTAAGGGACTCAAACACATTAGCACATTTTGCTGGGCTCACAAATACACTTCCTAACTACTTAGTTTACCACACTGCAGTAATGCGCAGGTACTACATGCACCACAGAGGATATCCTGAGGTTCTATGGGCTAGGGCATTTAAACATGTCTGACATCTGTCAGTATGCCAGTGGGAGTTATACTGGGTGTGACTGTGGTTGGGAACATCATACCCCACATGCAGACACAAGGTGCCAATACTGACATGCATGTGTGCATTGCTTCATGGGTGTGTAGTGGTTGGCTGTGCAAGATGGCTGTACAAGGCTGGGTGAGGGGTAATCCTTGGCATCACACCACCTGACAGTGGTGTGCAGTGTGGCTCGTGGGTGTAGTTTCTGCAATGTCCCACACCGATGGGTATTGTATGAACTGTCCTGTCATCCTGGTTACCATTGTGTGTGTCCATTGCTTTGCAATGTATGCCATGTCTGTGTTTGATAGTCCTTGACACGGACATTGCCTGGGATGTGCATGTCCCACAGTAATGTACAGTGACATGTACAAGTGTACCTGGTTTGCCTGGCACATGCTGTGTACACAGACTGTTATCATCAGATGTGCCAATACTGGCCTGGTGTGGCAGGACCTGCTAATAGACAGCAGGTTGACCCTGCACCTGCATTGATACCATGATACAGGTATTCCCTGGTGTCAGTGGCATCTGTCCATACAGGGCATGTGTGTAAGGCATTGTATGCCCTTTGTGGATCACATTTGATGGCACCACATATGTTGCAGGCATCCAGTGGGGAACATAGTGACGGTGCATTGTCCGCAATTAAGTGCCTATTGTACTGTTGGACAGGGTGCCATGCCCTCTGCAGCCCACTGCAATCACACCATGCCTACTATCTGTCAACAATGTGCAGGGTACTAGCAACATATCGGGATATTCTAGGCAAGTGTGTTTGTGTATGACACATGGGTTCAGACCGCATTCCGGGTAATAGTAGGGTTGCATACTTTGTTCACCAGGCCTTTTGCCAGATGTAGGGGTATGGCTTGCCAACCCAGTCCCTTGGCTGATTGACATCTGTACTCCTCGTGAGGTGGATATTGTGACATATAATATGGCCGCCATATAGGAAAACTACAAACATGTCCAGTGGTTAGGCACTCACAGCCACCTCCACACAGGCTCCGACTGTCAAACACACACACACACCTGCCATGTCTTGGAATAGAACTTCTACCTAACTAGTTTATCACACTACAGCATTACACAGTTACAGCACACATTATGGAGATTACTGGATTACAGCAGTCCCAGAGGTGTATTTCTAGGTAGGTGACATCAGCAGGATTGCCAAAGGTGAGTATGTGAACTGTAAGGAGTGTGTGTACTCTAAAAAGCATTGTTTCTTTCTCAGGCAGACAAAAACATACACACGCATGCACACACGCACACACACAGTTGGCATGTCTGGGATTAGAACACCTACCAAACTAGTTTATTACACTACAGCATTACACAGTTACAGCACACGCTGTGGAGATTACTGGGTTACCGCAGTCCCAGAGGTGTATTTCTAGGTGGGTAACATCAGCAGGATTGCCAAAGGTGAGTATGTGAATTGTTAGGAGTGTGCATACTCTAAGAAGCATTGTTTTTTTCTCAGTCAGACAGACACACACACACACACACACACACACACACACACACACACACACACACACACACAGTTGGCATGTCTGGGATTAGAACACCTACCAAACTAGTTTATCACACTACAGCATTACGCATTTACAGCACATGCTAAGGAGATTACTGGGGTACAGCACTCCCAGAGGTGTATTCCTAGGTATGTGACATCAGCAGGATTGCCAAAGAATGGAATTTCAAGTGTACTGCGAGTTGTACATGTCTTTTACCTGTGTGTACCCACTGCTTACTGTCGCGAAAACACATTTACACCCACTTACAACTGCCTTATTCAGTCCTAAATGACATTATCAACAATCCTTGCAGGTCTTGAACCCTGGACCATGCACACTGAGGTCACTGGACTTACCACTAAGCCATCTGGGTTGCATACATGTTTCATGGATTTTATAATACACATCTTACTACAGGTATTCCACAGTACTGAAAACAAATGGGACAGTCACTTTGTGTACATATGTACAGTACCCTTGAATGTACTGTACTCTGTGAAACAACATCTGTACAACTGTCACAACTAAATATATATATGCCAAGAAAAAAAAAAAACGTCCAACGAACAACAGCTGCAGAAAGCAAACTTTCAACTTCTTTACTTGAATAGTATATATCGTATGGTCGCTTCTGTTGAAATAATAATTTGTCCACTTGATAAAATCAGCAAGCCTTTTATTTAAAAATAAATCTGAAGTGAACCCAACTGTTAAAAACAAATAAAACACAAAGTTCCTGTTAAGCGCTTTTCGTCTTCACAATGTGAAGACTTCTTCAGACTAATTGCTTTCTCCTACAATCCTTCTAAATATAACTTCCTGTGACATCACCTGATTCACTTAATTAATTGCAATACAATTGCACTCTGTAGTTTATTTTTATTTTATTTATTTATTTTACATTTGTTGACCGGGCTAGTCCAGCTGGATATATATCCATTTTCAGTGGAGGCCTGGGGAGAAAAGCTCCAACGGTTATAACAAGTTTAGAGAAAACAAAATAAATAACAAAATAAAATAAAACAAAAACATTGAGCATAAAAGATAAAAAGATTTTAGTATAGGTAATACACATCTCAGAGGAAATATCCATAACAAGATAATATTCCTAAAGAAGTTATTAAATAATTGCAATAAGCAAATTTGATAATATCAAAACGTAGTGTAAATAATACATTGTCTTACTAATATGGACGACAATTACTAATATGGACGACAAAATAATATATATATTTTTTTGTCATACAGTATACATGAGATAAGTTATATCTACAAAGATTGTTATGTCAGTGGGGATCAGTCGGGATGCAGTAAAAGAGAATGAAGTATTGTGCTAGAGGGAAGGAAGAAGGAAGGTTAATCAGGGTTGGTACAGGAGCAAAGCCAGTATTTATTAAGATGGATTTCCAGTTGTCTTTTAAAGAGTGGATCAGTCAGGATGCAATCAAAGAGAAGGAAGTATTGTGGTAGAGGAAAGGAAGAAGGAAGGTTAATCAGGGTTGGTACAGGAGCAAAGCTAGTATTTATTAAGATGGATTTCCAGTTGCCTTTTAAAGAGTGGAAGAGCTGCTCTCCTTCTGTTACACCTATTTGCTACTCTCCATTCCCATTCAAATACACTATGCACCACGTTCGCATACCGCACATGAATGCAAAAACAAAAAGTGAACACAAGGACAGTGCAGTTCCATAAAAGTGAACCCAACTATTAAAACAAATAAAACACAAAGTTCATGAACTGTGGAATGGACAGCTACTATCACTATACAAGGTTACAGTAGTCATGCTCATACACATAGAATCACAGGACTTGTTTGGATGCATTGACTACAATTACACAAGGTGACAGTGGGCATGCTCATACACTTAGTAGCATAGGACCGTTTGGGATGCACTATGACTACAACTACACAAGGTTATACTGGGCATGCTCATACACTTAGAAACAAAGGGCTAGTTTGGATGCACTGACTCAAATTACACAAGGTGGCAGTGGATAGGCTCATACACTTAGTAGCACAGGGCTGTTTGGGATGCACTCTGATTCTAACCACAGAAGGCTACAGTGTGCATGCTCATACACTTACATGTACAGAACAAGTTGTAATGGACTCCTATTGTAAAATGTACAGAACAAGTTGTAATGGACTCCTATTGTAAAAACACAGGTTTACAGCTATGTACATCTTAACTGTCAGTATATATGCACATCATACAGGTTTACTACCAGATACCTGTATGTGGCCCATAAATTATATATCTGTGTCTGTGCTGCGTGATACACATGCATACATGTACATGAAGTACTAACATGAAGTACTGACATATATATGTGAAGTATACACAATCATGCATGTGTGGAAGTGACAGACAATAGGTTAACTGGGACACACAGGTGGATGCTACCTACGGCATGTGTCACACACCTTGCTGCCCTGAAAAGCATACATTGATAGCAGGTTGTTGACAGTGGCATTATACTTGGAACAGTGGCATGTGGAAGCATAATATGTGAGCCCCATTGTGTAATGGTACTGAGGTGCAGGTGTCAAGATGACCTCTCCTGGCTGTGTTGGTAGTTGTCTTTACTTGGAACAGTGGCATGTGCAAGCATAATATGTGAGCCCCATTGTGTAATGGTACTAAGGTGCAGGTGTCAAGATGGCCTCTCCCGGCTGTGATAGCAGTTGTCATTATTAGCAGGACTGCTACACTATGTATATCTGACATTGGTCATATACACAACATCTGCTGCTGTACGTCACCTTACATGTGGCATTTGATACCAAGCACATTACTGCCACTCACAGTGCTGTCATGGTATGAGTGGCAGCTACTTTACCAAAACAATGAGCCAATGTCCTGCTGTAATTATGAGGTTGTCCAGTGTCTGTCATTCCAGACTGTCATGACTGAATGACAAGCCTTCAACACAGAGCACATGCATCCATGTTTCAAGTGAGTGTGGATAATACCTAGGTCGCATTTATCCATATAGTCACATTCTAAGGCAAAAGTCCTACACACAGAAGTAACACCCTGACACCTACAAGACAATTGCACTGGATGCTTATGCTAACCAGTACTAGATGTGTGGCTTTCATAATCCATTTGCTCAATGTAGAATCTACAATAGGGAATACTGATATCTATGCAGTGAGGAACACCTGGCTGAAGGCTCTGTAGTGCACAAGTGCACTACCACCATATAACTCAGATCCAGGCATGTGGGCCATAACACTGGTATGGACCATTCCAGGTGGTGGTGTCCACATATTCATAAAGGCTACTCACATGTAAAGACCACTACTCTGACATAACTCATCACAGATAAGTCAGGTACAGGTGACAGTGGCAAATGTTGCATTCTAGGTTGCATCCTCTTATACATCCACTACCTTGTCCTCAGACTACCAACACACATCCATACATGTAGTATGACATAGTATGGTAGACCACCAGATAACCTTTGATTGGTGGACTGTACCTAGGCCTACATCAACTGTGCAAAGTACCCATGTACTGACACAGTTGCATAATGTGTTATTCAATGCAATAATACCACTGTTTGTAACCAGGTCAATTGTACACATACCAGGGTCCCTCGGATGTTGTCAGCATTAACACAGTCGACTGTTGCTTTGCACCAGTAAACAACACCCTCATGGTTGGATTATGGCCTAACTGTACCTGCCCTGGATATGTACATCCCACACTCATAAAACATAAATGAAAATACCATAGCTGTCTTTGTCCTTTCTACATACAGGTGGCTATATTCATTACACACATGCACATGGCAGATAGCATGCTAACAGTACATAAGGGTTGATATTTATGTTAAGAGAGGTAATATTCCCTCTCTACTCGTCACCCATGACACCTAACATATCAGACAACAACCCATGTGGCATGTATGTCATTAGACATGTCCACCTAAAGCAATGCCTACAAACATACCCAAATAACAGAATCATAGGACCTACATGTGGCCTGTATTGACAGACTCAGGGAAATCCAGCTCTGCTCTGTATGTTCCTGAGTAGTTACAGGTGATATGTCCATGGCATGTACAGCCATGTGTGCCCACAGCTCCTACATATACCCCATGTCAACAATGGCAAGCCATGCATGCTGTGTGCTGTCTGGACATTAGCCTTATTACCACAATAGCCAGAACGTGCTGGAGTGAGATGTTTACAAGCCACAGACCTTGCATATGCTTGAATGAGTGTACTGCCTAGCTCTAACAGAGCACATTGCTGGCAGTCTTCCAGTAAACATGAGATGTGTGTGGCAAATATGATGTGCTCACTGTTGACCATTACAGTGCCCTGGCTTCACCATGGAACTGTCCAGTAACAGTTTGTAGGATGATGACATGGAATATTGCTGTGTGTGTGTGTGTGTGTCTTGCTGATATGTGCTGTTGGCATATATGTACACTTGGCTACTCAGTGAAGGTGGTTGTGTGTCCTACCAGTACATGAATACAACATCCATTATGGTGTAATGCTCGGCTAGGTTTTACACATGGCGTGGGGAAGGTGTGGAATGTATCCTCCTGACCTGCTAGTCCACTTACTGATGTAGACTGCATATGTGTGCATGTATTGATGTGTGTCTAGATTCTATGCATGTTTGAAGGTGACTGTTGTCTCAGTACATCATGCTGTTGCAATGCAGCCTCAATATTACCAACTGTATATGGTGATATGCTCAAAGTATAGTAAGCTGTACAATAAGTATGGACAGTATGGACAGATGTTTGGACATGACTACTAAGTGTTGGGGCTACTTTGCAGATGAATTATTACTGAGGACAGCTCACAGGTGTGTTACAACCATTCCTACAACAATCTGTGTAACTGCTAAGCTATGTTTTTTTTAATTGAAGTGGAAGACAGACAATGCAGAATGCAGTAAGGGTGGCACTGAAGGCAACCCTCTTGACATGTAACAGTAACACCTCCCCTGTGCATATATTGTGCATATATCAGCACAGCTAGCAAAGGAAAGAGTCAGTATGCTTTGTAGCTCATGCGATAGTGCTGTACCTCTGTAATACCTATCATGAAATAGGCAGGTGGTTGATTCACAGTACTGGCATGTGTGGGTGTCCATGTGTCCATATATGTCACGTATGGTGGGGAATACATCCCACATGTTTTTCACTCTCCTGAACACTGTTGCAGACATCAGTACAGAGTGAAGTGTAGAAAGAAAGGCATAGGCAGGTGGTTGAACCTCACATATGTCAAGTGTCTGCATGTGTGTGACATAGGTGTATATCTTTGTGAATGCCACAGTGTGTGTGTGTGTGTGTGTGTGTGTGTGTGTGTGTGTGTGTGTGTGTGTGTGTGTGTGTGTGTGTGTGTGTGTGTGTCAGACTGTGTGTTACTGTGTCTGTGAATCCCTGAGTGTGTAGGTGTGTTCTGTGTATGCATCCTGTCATGGGAGCGGGTATTACTGCTTCCCAATGAGAAGCCACTATTTCCACTGGCTTTTACCCTTGTCATCCACTATACCACTCTTTTACCTCCTCCCCGCTCCAGGAAACTATACCTGTGATGTCACCCACTATGGATGTGACAGCCCTGAACACAGTAGCTTACTACACAGCTATCATGCTCTTGCATCATTAGAACAGTAAACATAATTGAAACATGGGAGATTATAACTGTGATATGGAAGCTACAAAGTGCATGCAGGTATTGTCATACAGAGCTGTGAGTAGTCAACATGTACATATGGGACACTAACTGCAAACACTGACATCCCCCAGCAAATGAAATTACACCTGAAAGAGGAAGGCAGAACATCAAGATCAAAATGCTGTTACTGTTGTTACACATGATACATGCTGTCAAACATGCAAAATGCATTCTAAAACTGTAATACATGGTATGTCTGCTGCCTGTCAACACTACTCAACAATATTAATCTACAATTGTCTTCCTAGTATGTTCACCCTGTGCATCAGACCATATGAGCATGTTCCTGCACCAATGGTGTGAATGACAGGGATGCGGCACAGGCATCATCATATGCACAGAGTGATACTGCTGGCCAGAGGCCTAAGCTGCACCATTGGATGACATCATGTGTGTGGTTAGGGCCTTTGATATCATTAGGCATGTGTGGATGTTATGCGTACATGTGTATGTTGAGGTGCCCTACATTTGTTCCTGTTGAGTGTGTGTTTGCATGCACACAGGTCTGGCATGTGGCTGGCCTACACAGGGGTATTATTGACAGCTGCAGACTGTACAGGGCAGGTTTCACAGCTCATGGTGTCTGGCCACGACCACGTGACCTGCACCTGCCAGGGGTTGCATGGGCACTACCAGGCAAAGGCCAAGATTGGGTACGGTCTGATGACACATGTCCACTGGAATCATGTCCCGGTTGGGACCGTCCAGGACCATGTGCATGTGGCCTGCTGTGTCCTAGTGTGGACAGTACAGCACCAGCTGCACTGCTGCTACTTCCACTATGGGAGCGGGCATGTGCAGTAGCATGTTCATGTAGACCTTCAATAGGTGATGTAGCTGACCTACATCTAGGTGCCCAATGCCTCACTCCCACCAGATGTTCAGCACAGACATTCCATGCTCAAGGATTGACATGCCATAGTCAAGGACTCCCACCATGTCACCCAATCATCTATCTAAAACATCTGCAAGATGATGGTGAGCATTTGCAATTGCCTCCATGTTGTCAGTTAAAGAACCGACAGCAGACCTCTGAAGTCTCAGACCTTTTCTGTTGTGCCATTCATCACATGCCTGTGCCTCCATTACAGCCTGAAACATTAATCTGGTGACACCAGCTGATGTGCTTTGTCTTGCAGGGGCATATTGGCCAGTGGTCCTCCTATGAGCAGCACTGGGCACATGCCTGTGTGGGACATCACCAGTCAGTTGGCTGGGATCATGGTGTGCAGGCACACCTTCCATAGTCTCCACACTTCCCTGTCCTATGCTACCAGCTGCCAACTATCCTTACTCTATGGTCACAGGTGATGGAGTATGTGTAGGCAGGGGAACTGTGTGCAAGGATGAGGGGGATACAGGTGGAATAGCAACCAATGGCACAGATTCAGCCCCTGAAAACCATGCCTGTGCCTCAATCATACGTTCATCATCACTGCTAGAGTCTGTGGGGACACTAACATCAGGTCGACTGCAGGAGGGCGATGCACCTACATCAACATCTGTGAGGGGCAGACAAGAACTGTACATTACAAGTTATACCACACAGACACACAGACACATAGATACACAGACACATTCTATGGCACCCAACAGCATGCAACATGCAGGTGATATGGCATATGGCATTCAGCTTAGACAATTAAAGTGGTAGTTATCATACATCCCTGTGTTGCACACAACAGCATGCATGTTTTATAGCAGACAGCATGCACCTTACACAATTATAGTGGTAGTTAGCATACATACCTGTGTTGCACCATTTGTGTTAGTAGCTTATGCCCCATACCTGCAACACAATGCATTCACTATGCACCATTGCACTGCACTGCCATGTTGTGTGAAACATACCCCACATGTTAACAGACCATCACTGACCTTTGTACATCTGCCACTGATGCTTTGTGTTGGCCACTGTCCTTATGTGTGAGGACATGAGCAGAAGGGTATGTTGACTGAATATTATGTTTGCCTGAGCCCTAGCTTGCATATCTCCCCCAATGCAGTACATGTCTGTTCAACTTTATTCCGCCTACCCCTGAGCTGAGTCTACAGACATTGTGCATGTGGCTGTACACACATGTTTGACATGGCTGTCCCTACTTTGCAATGGTGCCACAGACCAGCACAGGTTTACAGTATACCAGCCTTATGTGTGGTGTATGACCTTGCCAATTACATGTAGTATGACATGTCTTTTGCTGATGTGTTGAATGACATGCATGCATGTGTAACACAATTGTGTCCTTTCAAGTATATAGTACAGTAATGGTGTCCCAATGCAGGGACGTGTTATACTAACATGGGCCTTCAGCTGATACAATGTTGTCTGTCTGCCCTACAAATATGCAGTGACATACTGCACATTGAGCTGATGTGCATAGCCATTGCGGGGCATTATGTGGCTTCACTATTGCTAAACAGTGTGAGTTACTGACACAGTTCATAGCCATGACTGTGTTCACATACAATACATATCTAATGTGGAATGTGACCCACATCACTGAGTTGTATACAAACTAAACCCTAATGTGGAATGTGTGACATAGGTCACAGAAGGGTATACAGATGACACCCCTGCACATCTGCAACCATAATACTGATTCCTAGTAACTATGCCCACACATGGCTAACTTAGCAGTACTCCATGTCCCACATGCCATCTGCGTACCTCACACAAATGAGGAGCAGGCATGACAGTGATGTCTGACACCAGCAAGGTGAATGTACTGTATCTGTGGCCAGATGTGGTTGTATGTGTATGTTGTGCAACACATGTATGTATTTGGATACTGTATAGGCAAATGTTTACATGTTGTGACACACTCAAGATGTTCAAGACATGTTATGTGGTGGTTTTATGTCATGCCTACACAAGCTGTGCACAGGCCTGTATGATGTTTAGTGTTTCACATCTGCAATAACACCATTACACAAAGGCCATAGTTGCATTGTGTTGAGCTAATGTACAACAGGGTGTACACACATGTACATCACTTCTACTTTGTGTGTTGCTTCATGTCTCTGGCCATCCTCCATGGCCATGTGTATACATGTTTTGTCCAATGGTTGTGATGGCTATCTATTTCACGTGTCAGTTTTATCCCATATGACATGTGCCCATAGATGTCATATGCTCCACTGAGGACAGGGTTATGCAGACAAAGGGTGGTATGTTTGGGATGTGAGATATCATCATGTTTTGCAGGATAGTTAAGCAGTGTTGTAGTCAGCCCACCACATGTCATGGCCATGTCAGATAGCACATGACATTGTGTGAGATTCATAGCAAGGGTATAATCCACAAGTGTGTATCCTGTGGGGTGGTCATACTCCAGCTCCAACTCATTTACAGTTTGTACACACATATGCTCTCTGTACAGTACTGTTTGTATTCCCATGTGTAATGCTGATCTGTAGTACCTGTCCCTACAGTGAACCATTGTATTCACAGCTGTCCACACATCTGGCAATGACAGTTTGTAAGGTTTAGTGTAGGTGTTTCATATAGTCTTCAATTATTTCACATGGGTAACCACTGTGATGCATTGCAGGTCTGACCAGTGTCTATTAACAGGACCACCATACATTATGTGTATGTGTGTTATGGCAGATAGCATGCAATTAATATGATCTGTGCATTATCAAGCCTGGTAAATAATAACAATCTCACCTGACACAGGCTGCTGTCACTGCAAAATGCCAGAGGTACCTAAACAGGAGTGTCACAGCAGTAGGATCATTATCCACATCTGTGTGAATGCTACAGGGTGCAATGTCCATGTTACCTCATAAGCCAGTACAATACACTATACTATGGAGTATGCACATCTGTACATACATAGAGTAGCAGACTATAGTATGTGGCATGTGTACATACATGCATTGCATATGTTACATTACATATTGTACAGTAACACATGTAACTATGTGAAATATAGTTGTGTTATATGTGCAGTACTGACTTACCAGGCAACTCCAGGCTCGGTGGTTGAGAGACATCTCCCTCCACAATACCAGCTAAAACTTGTGGTTGTTGATCTGCAGGTGTCCTCAGGTTGGCCAGTAGCTCCTCAGTATGTGTGAGTGGGGGCTGAGTGAGTAGCCCACCACCTGTTGCACCTTGTTCCCTGGCAATTGCATTAGCACACTGTTTTGCCCATCTTATGAGGTTGGTGCAGTGTCTGTGCACCTGCTGATAGGTGAAATTGTGGCTGCCAACATCATTTACCTTCCTGCGGAGTTCCTCCCATGGGGCATCCCGCTGTGCATCCTGTGGCACATGGCTGAAGAGTATTAAATGGTTGTCAAGGAGATATGGGATGAGGACCTCATCCTCCAAGCGCATGTATGCTGGCAGCCTGGCACGCGGCATACCTGGAAGACATAATGATGGAGACAGGTCACAGTAACTCACAGAGAAGTACAGAAGTACAGCTGAACATACATGTGTATCACATTTATTAAGATTACAAATAAGTATTTGCAAATCTACATGACACTAACACCACTGGCATGTTTAACTCACACACATTTGACACTTACTGGTGATGTGATGTTATCACCATATATGTGTGTGTCAGGTGATGACATTGCTCATACTCCATGTGGATGTTGTCTTGATGTGGGCATGTCTGTTTGCCTGTACTAGTGTCTTTTCCTATCAGTACATGCCTGGATGTGTTCACATTAATGCAATAGACCTTGATGCTGTGTATATGTCACATATATAGTAATACACAGCCTTAAGGGAAGTGAGCTATGACCCTGCAGACTTGCTCACAGAATGTTTTACATGTATGTGTTTTGCCATACACATCTACATGGCACTGTACAGCTGTGTAGCCTCCTGCCATGTATTACCTGCGTTGCACATGTGAAACACATGGGACAATAGCTAGCCTGATGGTATTTACACGGTTGGATATCAACTATATCATGTATGGTCATAGTGAACTAGTAGGCTATATGCCCTGGGCCATTTATGAGCCTAGGCTGAAAGGTTACCTAGCTGTAGCCAACAGACAGATAGGTTTCAGTGACCAGTTCAAGCAGTGCCACAGAACTGATCCACAGGGTTACTGATATATTTGCCATGCAGTCATCACACCATGTCACAAAGAGGGGCAATGTGCAGCTTCACTGGACAGGGATGCATAGTATGGCAGGAGTATGTAAAGTGTATGGGACAGAGATCTGTCAGGCATGTTGTGATCCTTGTACTAGAAAGCTGGATGTCCATGAAGTATGTGTTTATTTGGAATCAGGATATTTTAAGTGTAGCATTTCCAACATCTCTGGGTTGGACATGACTTTATTCAGGATAGGCTGCATGTTACATAGTGGAGCTATGGATTGGGAAGGGCAATGTAGGCCATCTGAACATGGGCAATAACCCGTAAAGGAAATATGTGATCTATTATGGGACACATGAGTGTTGAGTATGGCTGAACAATGATCTCTATATCCATGGATGGCACCCTGTCATGATTAGGGGTGCCACATATGACTACCTGACTGGTGTGGTGAAGTAACTATCAAAGGAAAGACTATTGTCCAGCTGCATCCCATACACACACAGTTTCCATGATGTTGGCTGTTGCCTAGGTGGTAGTTCATGGGTACAGGGTTTTTAACATAGGGAATGACAATGCAATACTTAGCTGTCAGATTGTGGCCAGACGTCACACACCACACATCTGACCCACAAAGGCCCTTCTGTATGTTGACCCGCAGCACACATTGAGTCAACTATTGCTCCTAGTTCATAGTCATTTGCAAACATCAATAGGCAGATGCTTTCTGTGTTAGTCTGTGTGGTATAGATAACAATGAGGAGGGTACCAGGAATGAACCCTGTATTACTGTAGCTGGCACTGGTTTGATGTGCGTGTATTAGTCAGACACATTCTGTAGTGCTGGTTCTGCCAGCAGTCCGGTTGCCAACCACTCCTGTGACATAGGAATATTCACCTAGTTAACTAAGTGTAGCTGGAACACAGTATGGGTGATGGTGTCCTAAGACCTGACAAGGTCATGGTATGCTGTGTGAATCAACTTTACTGTCATCTATATCTGTACTGACTACATCAAATAAGTTGATCACGGTTCATGGCCTTACAGACCAGACTCAGCAGGGTAGTAGTGCACTATTTCCCATTATCAGTGGTGTCTCCCCCTTTGTGGGGTGTGATAACTGTTGCTGTGCACCATTCAGTGTGTACACAGCCTGACATGGAGCTATGATTGAACATGATGTGTATGTGGAGAGCAAATTGTTCTTACATTTGTGTAGGATACACCCTGGGATGTTGACAGGTCCCATGAAAGCTGTATGTATGGCTTTAGAGAGTGCAGTTTGTACCTGCATAGCTGTTATTACAGGGGCTCTGTAGTGTACATGGATATATAAATATGTGTACCTGTTGGGGGGAAGTGGGAGTTGGTTTAGGTTCTCTAAGACCCTATCTGGATAAACAGGTGCTATTTCTGTAGGTGCAGTACTTCCCATGCTATAGTGCTGTGCAGCACGGCACGTCTTGTTGTTGCCATTGTGATTCATGACACAGCTATAAAATGTTCTGTGGTTGGCCTCATAATATGTGGCTGATTAGTTTCACAGTAGCTTTGTGTGGTTTTAAATGGTGTATCTGCATCTTATTGAGGCTGACCAGGGATCACCTCCACTCATGTGTGTTTACTCTTGCAACAGTTACTACCATCTGTGGTACAGTTTAAAGCAAGGTACCATCAGTTTGCCTTTTTGTTTGTGTTTGGTTGAATCTTGGTTCTGTTTCAATGGCACAATCACTGCACATATGTGACTGTTTAAGGTTCATTTGTATAGGATTCAGCATTTGCACATGCATTGTCCATCTGCATGGGTGCCATGACAGTCACCACTTTGCTCTTATGAAGCATAACATTGGCTTTGGAGACTGACTATGTGTAGCATACTGTTAGCCCTGTTTGTGTGACTATTGTGATCCAGGTCATTGGGGTTGATGGAATCCAGCATGCATTGAGCGCAGGTGTTGGTACATGAGGAGTCTTCCCAGTTCATAATGGAATAGTTGAGAGTAGCCATTATTATGGTTTTCTATCTCAAACCTAATCTTCCCCATTACAGCACAATATGACAGTTGGGAATTCTGCGGCATGGTGGGTGATCTGTCGCAAGGTGCAAATTGGATTCCACTTTGGCACAAAGGTAGTTGCTCAGCATAATGCATCTGAAGTTAAGCAAGTGCAACTAGCGTGGGGGTGTACATATCCTTCAGGAATATGGACACACCTGCGGCCCGTGTGTTCCAATAAAGGATAATGGGCAAGAGGTGAGGTAAGTGTTATAACATGGTCATGCAGGGGTGCTCTCTGGAGCATTGATCCATGTCTCAGTCACTGCACAGATATGTTCTCCATGTTAGGGATTGACATATGTGAGTCCATACTGTGTTTCTGACATGTATCATTGAGTAGCAAGACCCGCAGTTTATTGCTTGGCTGTCCATGTAACAGCAGTGGACTTTCACTTGAACTGTGCATGATGAAGGCACTATAGGGGAAGCATGAGCCCTAGCCAGTATCCAGATTACCAGGGGTGACAGGTGCAGGCCCTGTCTGGCAAATCATCATGGTCTGTCATCCATGTTATCCCAGGCAGAGAGATACTGGATACCCTTTGAATTGCACCACTACATTAGACAACTGTGGAATACAATCCTTTTGTCCCTGTACTGCAGTATCATTCTGGCCAATGGCAGAATGCTACCCAGATCTTGGGACATACCTGCATGGGCTACAAGACCTGAAAGTTCCTACATGTATTTCCATGCAGTCCAGGCTACTGCATCACAGGTCCTGCACAACAACATGGAATATGCCAGAGCCATGTGTATAGTTCAAAAGGTGGTCTGAGTGTATGGGTATGTGGCTAATCATGGCAGACAGGAAGCTGACAGTATGTATGCCCTCGTATAGCTTGGTGTGTAACATAGTGCTAGAGTTTGCATTTACAAATGAGTACGATTGGGCATGGTTCCTGCCACATGTTCTGAGGTGTGGCGCAATTATACAAACTATGTCATACAGTTTGTGTATTTCATTGTCTGTCTATTCCAACTTGGGAGGTCACTTGTTTGGCCAGATACTTAGAAGTGTCTGTGAATGTGTGTGATTTCTGGTAGTTTGTGTGTGGGTGTCCTTACTGTCTTCTGGTAAGGGTATGTGTTGGTTGTGGTGATGAGATGCATGTGTTAACCTAGTCCAGTCCAGTCATGGCTGTAGACTGGACTGCCTTCCAGCTTACCCCTGTAGCTGCATCCCAGACAATGTGTGGAGTGTGGTGTTAGGTGGGTTTGCAAGTGTACATGGCATAGAGATTACATTCCCCCAGGATGGCCACATACACAAAGCTGACATTAGTAAACACCAGTAGCTGACTAGTGGACATGCCTGTAAGAGCATTCAGTACTACAAGTACCAAGTACTGTATTTAGTTTACTTATTGCTTATGAAGATGTTTTAGACAGTGATACTCACATAAATATTTGTGTTATGGATGTGACAACACTGGCTATTACAGAAACATTGTATTTACCTTTAGCAGCAATCCTTCTCTGAGGAGCACATCACATCCTGATAGTTGATTACAGATGATGCAAGTGTCTACAGGTCTGTTTCCTTTTCTGGGTATATACTCGCATATCCACCATGACCATGAGCTCTATTGGGCACAGACACCCACTCCCCAAACAGAGTCATGTATCAATAGACTCTGCTGCCACTATCAACATGATCAGGATATAATCAGATAGTGTATGCCATCACCTATGAATCGGCTATTACACATGGGCAGCAGTCTCCTACATCTTACACTCCTACTGCAAATGTTACACTGGAGTTAAAGATGAAATGCAACCTGTTTCATTACCAGTACTGTCACTACCTTGCATACAGTGTGTGCAAGTGGCTGTTAGGTTGGCAATGAGAGGTTAGGCTACACAAACCTGGTAGTTCAACCAGTGTGTCTCTACTCTCAATATCCACTCTATGTAGGTGTGCACCAGTGGCGGCTGGTGACTTCAAATTCAAGGAGGGCTGCAGGAGACAGCTGAATGGGTGTGGCCAATGGGAAGGGGTGTGGTCAACTAAAAAGGGGTGGGGCTATGCTCAAAACCACAACAACTGGAATTTTAATTAAATACGCTGCCCTGGGTGCCAAACAGTCATTACAAGAGTCCAATCAAGACAAAATGAAGTGTAGAAGAAAAAAATATTTCAATGCATTGGCTACATGACAACTTACTTAATATCCAGATGGAAACAGGTTGTGAGGCATGAAAAAATAAATTACTTTTTAAATACATTACTGGAATGCCAGTCAAAATCAAGTATAAAAAAACAAGCAGCACTCAACTCAAACCACTACTTCTTGCACCGCAGTTCTAATTATAATTTATATTCAGCTTTATAAAATTACCAAGTAACATGCTGAAAGTAGCAATTTCTGTGATACCCCCACTTGTAAAAATGTTTCTTATCCAAAAAAGACCTGTTGCCTGACACAACCATCTACTTGTTTCACGGGGAAGACATGATCAAAGTAAAAAATTAACAGCAAACAAGAAACAAACTCAAGATAAATTGCTTAAAGGATTCCTGCACAAGTTATGGACCACACATGATAGATTGGACACATCCAGAGCCCCTACAATGGGGAGTGGGGTGCAACAAGTATGTCACAATTTGAAATGCCTCTGGCTGACAGTGATGGCTCTGACACTCATACCTCTCAACTTCAGAGCAAGAAATCTGGACAAAGCCATGCATAGAACTAGAAGTAGGACACAGGCCCAAAAATAAGGACAATTTTTAAATATTGCTCTTATTAACTTAGATAATAGAACAGTAGTAGGTCTTGCATTAGTATAAATTTTCTGAAGGGTATGAAATCTGAAACTCAAATGTCTGCCATTATTTTCTAACTTCAATCTTTAATGACTTGCCACTAATTTGCCAGAAAACCACAATTTTATGAAAAACAGACCAAAAATGGGGTCTATATTATATCACTGAACGCTTAAAAAAGCGAATGCTGATTGATCGACCTAATTTAAATGAAAGCTCACAATCTCAAACTGTCAGATCAGTGATTTTTTTCCCAGGGAAAAAAATCGCTGATCCAAAACACATACACACAACACAAGCACACCAAACAAACAGAAATCCACACACATACACCTAAAATCTGATACCTAACTCTACACTAAACTATGCACACACCACTAACTACCCACTTACCTTAACCCAAACCCTAACCCTAAGGTCCGTCACTATCGCACACACACCTAACCCGAGCCCTAACCCTAACTCACCTAAATCACCCTAACACTCACATCCACACAATCGCACACTTACCTGAATCCGACCAGTAACTTTCCACCATAACACTGAAAATACCAAAGCAACAGAAACGGACAACCAAATTCTTTTCCGAGGAAAAAATTTGAGTTTCTGCTGCTTCGATATTTTGCAGTTTTGAGAAAATAAGTTCGATCAATCAGCGTTCGCTTTTTTAATCGTTCGAGGATATAATATAGACCCCAAAAATGTGATGCAAAAATATAAAGTTGCCACACAACACAGCTGGGAACCTGTCAAAAAAGGGACACCTTTTTAATATTAACACTGTTAACTTGAGCAGCTAACAAAATAAGAGCATCTACATGCATTTCTGAAATAAAGGTAATCTATAACTCTGATCATTACAGTTATATATAATTGTAAACCCTCCACGTTTTCTTCCAAAATTGCCATTTTGAGGAGGGATTATTAGGTGAGAGCAACATTTTGAGCCAAAATTGGGGACAATTGAGAGGTTTGGATATTCCTAATTCTACAAAGCGATTTGCACATACCTCTCAACCTCTTAATGCAGGAAATCTGGACAAGGCCAAATATATTGGGACAACATACAAACACTACTAAAAAATTGCTCTTGTATAAACTTAAGACAGTTGAAAGGTTATGACGTCTGAAACTCAATGTCTGTCATTTAGTGATTTAATTCCTAAATGATTTGCTAGAAAACCACAAATTTTATGAGGAACAAACCAAAAATAAGAAGCAAATATCTATTCATTCTGCAAAAATATGGACAACTGAGAGGTATAGTTCAACCGGGGCTGTCTGAGTTTGCTACCCTTCCCCCCTCACAAAATCATGGTCGAATGGAGCCCCCCCCCGCAGCCATTCCAATATCCCATTCCTTTGTTATTTTGCCCCATTTACCATAAGCACTGTAATGTGCATACTGCTTTACTTCTGCAATGATTTAGATTTCATTTGAAAGTTTTATTTTGCATTTTACAGCACAAACCCTAATAGATATCTGTTAAACAAAGCAATGCAGTCTCACAATGAAAATAGACTTAGCATTAAAACTTCTCTGCCCTTGAAACTCACATGCATTGAAACAGCATTGAAACCTACATTCAAAGAAAATACATTTTGCCAGTGGCAGATAAAGATTAACTTTGGGCTGTTTTCAAAACCATAGGCCCCTTGAACATGAAACATACACATGCTCTTTGATACACCTTCCTGACTTTTTTTTATATGTATAGTGTTGATTTTAAACATGTAGCTTTTTATTAGAGTCAAATCACTTTAAAATATATCTCCACATTGACATTGTTTAATCAATCAATTATCTTTTTAATTAGTTAATTATGTTATTAGGCAATTTTTGCATATATATGAATGGCCTTGATGTTAATTCTTTGTACTCTGATGATGCCCTAATGTTTGGGTGAAAGCGCTAAGTATCTTTTTATGGTTATGGAATAAAACGGTTTGATGCAGTTCACTGTGTGGGTTTTGTTATCTTACTAGTTCTCATTTTTGTTGGTTTACTCATACCACTCAGTGGCTGCTTCTACTAGTTTTGTTTCAAGTTTTATATATATATATATATATATATATATATATATATATATATATATATATGTTTTTTTGATTTGATTTTATTATTTATTTTGTTTATTTTGTATTTCTCGGCCATTCAAGTTTGTTTTACACAGTCCGCTTCTTTTTACGTGAATTTATACACATATATGTGATCACTACGCTTACAATATGGAGCAATTGCTTATGCAGCACTTGGAATTAACACAACGCCTTATTAAAACACTACAGGAAAGGGGAGAGAAAAACATTAGTGAAGCAGACGCTTTGATTACTGAATCACAGGAGCATTTACTTACGTTGCACTCTACCCCTAATACTAGCCTTCACAAACCACCAGCTAGTAATGGTTTGGGGAGCCTGAGAGGAGGTGACACAAATACAGGAAGTGCCAGAGCTACAGGTGCATCACCCAGAATGGCTCAGAACACTAGGGACGGTCGTGGTGAGAGAGGTGAGACTACAGTTGGCGTTTCTACTAACTTGGATTACAATTATATAGATTTAAAAGTTTTTTTGACTGCTCCTACCCTTACAAATGGATTGTATACTAACACTAAGGACATGGGTAGTTTAAATCAACAATTCAAGCAGTTTGAAAAGATTCTAAGAACATTTAAATTGCTGCAGATGGACAACGTATATTTGGAGAGGTCGTTGGAATTGGGACAAGTTCCTAAAGGACTTTGTATTTTTAAATTACCATATGGTTTTACAGAAGGTACTGTGTTTTTTGATCAATTGTTAGAATTGTTTGATAAAATTGGTTTGGATTTGGTTAAGCTTATTATTCATAACAATAATTCCAAGCTGGCAGTCCTGTCTGAACAACTAGTGGCACTTGATAAAAATATTAAACAGGACTTGTTGTTTGAGCACAATAAGTTTCGCTTGGAACAGATTTTTAAGGATATGGACAAGTTTACCAGTAAAGGTTTAGACATCAAAAATGAAAAGCTACAACGAGATTCTTTTGATTATAAGAATAATAAAGTTTTTTCTCATTTTAAGCAATACAAAAGTATGAAACATAATGGTAAATTAGTAGATAGAGATGTTTATGGTAGAGGTGACATGGCTATGGACAATAATGATCAACATTCAGATACTCACAGAAACAGAAATAATGATGATTTTGTTAATTCTGATTATGATGAAGGACAACTTGATTTTTTAGAAGAACCGACTCTGAGAAGGTCGGAGAGATTATGCAACAGATACGGTACACAACAACAGAACAGGTATTACAGAAATATAACACACAAGAACAATGCATGGTACAAATAGGAGCATTGGATTTAAGTGATGGTAATACTTTACATGATTCTATTGTTTGTGGTTACAGTATTAATATTAATGTTTCAGGTAATGATATTAATATTACTAATTTTGAAATACCTGATGATAGAATAAACAACCAGACCTTCGAGAATCAATTTGATACTAATGATGTTTTTATTATTACAGAAGGTGGTTTTAGTGTGTATAATTACACTTATAAACAGTTCGGTAATGAGTTTTTAGCTCTTTTTAAAAGAGGCTTTAGCTTTGTTCCATCTTTTAAATTAGATATTGGCAAAATTTTAATTAATTTAAAGTTGTATATTAGATTATTAAATTTAAAAGTATTTTTTTCAAATAATAACAATGCCTGTTATAGTGATACAGCACATCTGACACTAAAGCGTAGTAGTACTTTATTCCACCAAGTAATCCCATGATTCATATTTTTGAAAAACTTTGTGAGATTCAATTCAGAAAAGTTTTAAAGAAAGAAAATGACATGACTGAGAACCTCACATCTGCTGAAAAATTTTGTCTTAAAGAAATTGTTACTCCTGATAATTTTAGAGTTATGAAACCAGACAAGAGAGGTGGTGTGGTAATAATGACTAATACAGATTATTATAATAAAATGACCATTATGTTGAATTATACTAATACATATGAAAAAGTGATGAAATATGAGATGGCAAGGGCCTATATGAAAGTGGATTGGATACTATATGAATATTTGATGGAAGGAATTTTAACTAAAGATGAATATTGTTATTTAAGTGTCGAATTCCCCATTACTCCAACAGTTTTTGGTATCCCGAAGATACATAAGGATGTGTATAATCCACCTTTTAGGCCTATTGTTTCTGCAAGAGGGTCAAAAATTGAGGCCTTGGCATCTTTTATTGATGTTAATTGCAAAGATACTCTTGCAAAATTACCACACATTTTAAGGGATTCCTGGCATTGTCTTGATCTAATTAGACAAAATAATGTTATGATTACTTCTGACTTGATTATGGCTACAATTGATGTGGTTAATTTATTTTCAGTTATTCCTCAAAAGCAGGGTCTTGAAATGTTTGAGGCTAGTTTATTGAGTCATAGTGACATGGATGCCACAAAATGTCGTCTTTTAACTGAATTAATGGAAATTGTGTTAGATAATAATTTTATTTATATTAATGGTGAATTCTATAGACAAAGTACTGGTGTTGCAATGGGTGCCAGATGTGCTCCTATATATGCAAATTTGGTGTTAGCCAAATGGGAAAGTGACTCAGTTTTTACATCCACATATTGGCACAATGTATCCCTATATTTGCGTTATCTGGATGATATTACTATATTTTGGACAGGAGAAAAAGTTGAGTTGATTGAATTTATTGAATATCTAGGTACGACATCTGATTTTCTTAAATTCAGTAGTAATATTCAAGACAAACAATGTGAATTTCTTGATCTTATTTTGTCCCGTGATGATGATGGTTTTCATTCCAACATTTTTAGGAAGAAAAACTTTTCTAATTCTTTTTTACATTTCAGTAGTTGTCATCCTATGTATCAAAAAAGAAATCTGATCAAGGGGCAAATGGTTAGATTATCAAGAATTATTAGTGATGATAATATGTTCAAACAAGAAATTGAAATTTTGTCCAATATGTTTATGGACCGAGGATACCCCACTGATTTAATTGGTACCATCAAAAAGGATATTTATACTAATAGGACCACAGTATACAGACCTATTATTAAATATGGGTGTGACAATTTGTCCAAAGCTAATGCTAGTTTGCCTAGATATGATTCATTTATTTTGCCATATAATGACACATCACATTATTTAGCTGATATTATTAAGGAGACATGGACAAGTGTTTTTATAAACAATGCTGAGTTATCTAAGATATTAGGAAGTCAGCCCAAAATCACTTTCAGTAGATGGAGAAATTTAAAGGAGAGCTACGAGTCTAATAGTAATAGGAATTTATATAAAACATCTAAAATGAGTAAATGTGGTACTTGTCACACTTGCAAATACATTAATGATGGTCCTTATGTTGCAATACAGGGTTACAATAAGACTATTAGATGCCCAGGTTACTGTAATTGCAACACGATGATGGTGATATATCTGGCTACTTGCTCAACATGCCCGGCATTTTATGTTGGTAAAACTATTAGGAAGTTAAGGGAACGCATAGTTGAGCATGCTAGGGATATCAAGAAACACAAGACTACGAGTTCCTTATACATGCACAGTACTAGATGTCCAAGTTTTAAAAGATTTATATTTTTTGTCATAGATAGAATTCCACACAATTTTCATAAAGGTGGTGATAACAAGACTATGCTTGAGGCTATGGAATGTTTATGGCAATTCAGATTAAATGCTTGTATGCTACCTGGCATTAATGAAAATATATCCATTTCAAGTATTTTAAAATATGTCACATTTTATATGACCATATTTTATGTGTATAGTCATGATTTAACACACATATATATATATATATATATATATATATATATATATATATATATTAATTTATATTTTATATTTAATATATTTTATAATAATATAATATAAGTTTTTTCTACTTTTTTATATGCATAGTTTTGATTTTAAACATGTAGCTTTTTATTAGAGTCAAGTCACTTTAAATATATATCTCCACATTGACATTGTTTAATCAATCAATTATCTTTTTAATTAATTAATTATGTTATTAGGCAATTTTTGCATATATATGAATGGCCTTGATGTTAATTCTTTGTACTCTGATGATGCCCTAATGTTTGGGTGAAAGCGCTAAGTATCTTTTTATGGTTATGGAATAAAACGGTTTGATGCAGTTCACTGTGTGGGTTTTGTTACCTTCCTGACTGTATTACATTATATTCCTTGTACAACACAGTACAGTTGTTAGAGGGCATTTTTAATTTATTGTTTTGTACATTTTTCCAGTAAACAATGAAACAAAATGCATGCACCAATGACAAAACTGCCCAATTCAGAACATTTCCATCATAAAAAGTCTACTCAACCTTCTATAGTCCACCAGTATCAGTAAATATGCACAATCTCTGAAGTAGTAAAATCCACATTAAAGAAATCTGTAACTAATAAAGAGGTTGCTGCTAGCAAACAACTTTAAATGTCATTGTTTCATCTACAAATAAAGTGCCTGTTGCCCTTGAAGAATAAATTGCCTATGTTGCATGCATTAAAAAAATGATAAGCTAGTAATACCACAATAGGGAATAGATGGCAAACTGATAACAGGTTAGTTACTAGGTATCTTTGCCAAAAAGGACTACAGCATCTACCCCCTTTACAACACAGTACAGTATTAGCAATGCATCTACCTACTGTATTGTGCATCAAAAGCAAGTACACTACCTGTTGTGCTATTAACAAAGCAAGCTGACTTAGCATAAGCAGCACTAAACTTTTGTTCCCCTGCAGCTCTCAGCTCCTTGTAAAATCTACTCGACACTCAGCTGTATCTCTGAACTTTGCAGCACAAGAAATATGGAAAAAGCCAAAATTTATTGGGGGGGACAAAAGTCTAAAAACCAGGGACACATTTTAAACATTGCTTGTATTATGTTGGAAAGTTGCTAGAATAAAATGCTGCGACGTCTTGAACCCAAGGGACCCTGTGCAAAACAGTCAGAGAAACATACCACTATGCCAAATCAGCTGAAACAGAGGAAGACAAACTTAAATGGCTACCATTTCGTGAATGCAGTTCTCACCATAGCTGTAAACCTCTTAGCAAAAAACACCTGAAAAAAGCCAATAATGTGAGAATACAGCTGCCAAACATATTCAGTGAATTCAGTTCTCACCATAGCTCTCAACCTCTTAGTAAAATACATGTTGACAAAGCCAGTAATGGAGGGAATACAGCCCCCAAACATTCAGTGAATTCAGTTCTCACCATAGCTCTCAACCTTAGCTCAAAATACCTGGATGAGGCCAATAATGGGGGAATATGGTCCCAAAAATATGGGCAATTTTCAAATATCCATGTTATAAACTTAGACAATTGCTAGAATAAAAGGTTTTGTGTTACCATGTACTTTATGAAGAACGTGAAGTCTGAAATTCAAATGCCTGTTATTTTTAAACATTTGTTAACCAGGAAACTAGTCTGACTTGGAACAAAACAAAGCCAAATTTCAGCAGAGCAGGGAGAAACACTCCAGACACATCTTTGTAAGGGATGGGAGGACATACAGACTCCACACAGAAGGCACACCAGCCAAGAATCAAACCAAAGAACTTGTAGCTATCAGGCAACAATGCTACTAGTGCACCACTGCATTACAAACCTTTGCAAGGAAAAATGTAGCTACAGAAACCACATATTTTATGAGGAACAGAACAAATATGAGGCAAAAATCTGCAATTTTTTTACAAATAGTGGTGGGTAGGAAATTCAGGGCCTTGTTACCTGCATCCAAGGTACAGGGTTCAAGCCTGAGTATCTCTATCCACCACTATGTGTTAACAGGGGCATTACACACACACACACACACACACACACACACACACACACACACACACACACACACACACACACACACACACACACACACACGTCCAACTCCACTACCTGTAAATGTGTCCGGAATCACTTGAAGCAGCAAAGCTCCAAACCCGCGCTTGACTTCAACGCTTCCCTGCAAGAGCTTAAAACTCAACTCTTCCTGATTGGTCCTGTCTGCAGATCAAGCAGTCCGGAGCTCCTCTGTTCTGTGCAGTCATCTACCGCACAGATTCCTGGGCATCTGCAGGGCAGAAAATACTTTCCCTGTATCTGGACTGCTGACTCAGGCAGTCAGAGTTTGCACAGATTCCTGGTCATCTGCAGGGCAGTCTGAGTGTGTCTGCGCATGCGCGTAAGTTCCAGTACTCGTAAAAAATACATTTTTTTGTTTTTTTTAATTTTATGTTTCACATTTTTTATTCTAGGTGGGAGGACTGCAGTCCTATAGCATGAGCCGCCCCTGGTGTGCACATAGCCATTTGGCCCAGCCCTGTAACATGGGTCACTACACATTTGCATAACATGTACACATGCACAGCTGTTATTGCTTGCAAATGATACTAGAGAGATCCAGCCCTGTAATAAGGGACACTACACATTTGCATAACATATACATATGCACAGCTGTTATTACTTGCAAGCAATGCTAGAGAGGTGGATATTACATGTGTTACATGCATGGATAGTTACCTAGCTCTTCCAATTATCTTTGCTATCATCCTGCTAAACTGTCAGATGAATACAAGTGATATGTATTCTGTTATTGAGTATTGTAATTGCCAATAGACATAGCTAATATTTGCATAACATAACAGAAATGATATATAAAATGGAATACAGATCTGCCTAAAATACTGTACATTACACAGTTATTGGCACAATATCCCACAATGCAAACCGTATTTGCACAGTAAGCCCACCTTTGACATGTTCATCTTACTTATACACCCATACATATGTCTACTGTTACAATATATCGACATATACTATCCCCTGTCATAGCACATACTTGTTGGACCAACCCTGACACTGACAGTGGCTGGAAGCAAATTGGTGAATTCCAAGCCCATATATATCATCCCTTGTGGTGTATGAAGAGTTTGCCTTGTGACCTACAGCAGTACACACATAGAATACTACAAGCATTACTACTGCTCAACAATACATCGCTACAAGATAGCTATTTCCATTATATGTATTGATTACACTGTAATTCTTACAGAACAGGTACTACATACAGACATACTAAATGTTATATATACCTTCTTAGTAATTGGAGGTGTTATTGACTGGTATATTACTCGTTTTCAGTTTGTGTTTCAGTATTTTGTGCTATTCTACAGGTAGCTACAGATGGTTTGAATGTGTGATAAGGCATCCTTTTATAGTTAAAGATCAGTAATGTGTATTCCTGATAACCAATTGGTGTTCCTAAGTAGTTAATTACATGCACATCAGCTGCGCAGCTACTGCCTTAACCAATACCCTGGCAACAGTGGAGTATAATAGAGTACTCCGCTTGGGCATTGTCCCTTTGCCTTACTTGTGAGGAAGACAGCCTGGAAGTGTTGTTTGAAATCTATTGCAACAGCTGTATGGAGACAAATTCTAATATATTCTGTTTAATGCCTAGAGGATTTGGCCTAAATGTGAGTACTGCTGTTATATTTCTGAACATTGCTACTTGTGCAGGGTTTGTCTGTACCTAATACTTCTGCATATGTTTTAGTCTGGCCAGGATGTTTGACCAGCTCAAGGCTGCATGGCTATGCATATAATGTTAGGGGGTTTACAGTGTCCTTACCAGACATCTTTAGTTTGGTGTTAATGTGTATCATACTGTGCTGATAATCAGTAATCGCTAACACTTCCAGGTGTACTAACCTTTCAACCCTCTGAAACAGGATTAGTTCAAACAAACCCTGTAACATCAGCAGCTGTTCCATTGTATAACAGCAACTATTTCACATAGGGCCATGTTAGTGTGTCTGTGTCCAGGTATGTTAAGGTTTCAGCAGATGTTGTACAGTGGTTGAATAATTGGTTATGGTATGACAGTATGTATTGATGTAATTAGTTTGGGTGTGGGGGAGATGTTGGTGGGTGCACATAGCAGATGCAGGTGTGTAGGAACCACGTTTATACATGTTCTATATGTGTGTGGGGGTTCTTTCCCTATGTGAACACTTATCCCTTAGTGGACTAATACTATGGTAATTGCCGGCTGATTCATTAAGGCACTGTTAAATGCTTCCTTTATAGCATGCAGGTACTGTTAGTCCTTGAATCCTTTTGGCAATACATCAGAATGTGATAACGTTTTGCTAAATGAAAGCTATCTGTGTATTTCTGTCATGTATATTTGCAGTCATTGCAGTTGTGTTGGTGACTGTGTCCATAGAACATATTTGTAATAGTGTATTGGCATATACTCTTCATATGTTATGTTCATATTGTTTGGGGGGGGCAGAATGTGTGATTGCTATGGTCAATGTTATACTCAGATATGAACACTTCAGATGCTGTCTACACACATGTATGTATGTATGTATGTATGTGCATAAACATATATGTGTGTGTGTGTGTGTGTGTGTGTGTGTGTGTGTGTGTGTGTGTGTGTGTGTGTGTGTGTGTGTGTGTGTGTGCGTGTGTGTGCATATATATAGATATAATATATATGAGCATGCACCTTTCATTGGGTACATGGCGGTTTGTCCTATTTCCACACATTCGTCCCTTTTGTTTTAACATGTCTGCATACACAACTGGCATAGGTACATCTCAAGTAGCTTAGTGGTAGGTTACTCTGAGGATGGAGTACATGGTTACGGGTTCTAATCCTGGAAGGTGTTATTATTTTACCTCTCAGAGTAGGCACTGGTAGGGAAAGTGTGAATAATGTACATTTAAGCAGTTTTAAGCAGGTTTGCCCGTGGTCTGCGTGACGTTAAGCAAAGGTTTAACCTATGAAGCGCTTCTCCGTTTAACCGTGTTTAAGTGCCACTTACCATCACGCAAACCCATGCAAACCCGCTTACAACTGCTTAAAAGTGCTTCAATCCACCTGCATCCAACAGTTCTGTCCCTCAAATTAACTTAACAGCCCTTGAACCCGTGAACATGAACACCACAGTCACTAACTTTACCACTAAGGCATCTGAGATATGTACAAATGTTATGGTGTTTAGAATATACATTTTACTACAGGCATTCCTCACTACTGAAAACAAATGCAACAGTAAGGTTGGTGTACATATGTCTGATAAATGTTAATGTTCATATGTTTGTGGAATTAGGTGTTGCAATGTGACATGACAGGGTGTATTATGGATGAGAAAGGTTCTTGTTTTGTGTCCTTTTTATATTGTCCCCATACTCCATGTATACCCCTCCAGTTCACTTATTGAACATCCAACCCAGGCTCCCCTTGATGCATGATTTCATTACCCATCATTCCTCCCCCACCCCAATCTTCACATACACATCAACCATCCCTTCTATGGTGAATTAGGTTAATATTAATAGTTATAATACCAGAGCTGCATGTATTTTGTGTACACTTCATTTCCTTTGGATTGCTTCTGCCCTCTTTATATCACTAAGTGCCCCTATCACCCTCCACCACCCCAGTCTTCAACAGCTTCCAGCAACTCTGCCTGGAATTGCTTCATTGGTTATGTTTGACAGAGGCTCAGTTACTTCATCAATGGTGCAGAAAAAGCCAACACACTGTAGCTATTATTCTAATTGCCCTTGGGCAGATAGCCTACTACCTATCTGTGAACCCTCTAAAGTGCAGACCATCACAGCCATAATATGTGAATAAACAGACTTTCAGATCACAATATACAGTGAGAAATCACCATGTAGTCAGGAAACATTTAAGTACAGCAAGAACATACAGAACACTGATACTTAATCACTCCGAAAGCCTATCTTGGAAGCAAGAAGACTTGTATAAGTTTAAGGCTTTCTATTGCTTACCAATAGGTTACCTACAGGAGAGATGAGAAACAAGCACAGATGGGAAACATGCATGCAACAATACCATACCGGCTTATGTGTCAGCCTTAGACTTTGGAATACTGGCCAAGGCTATTGGTGCCCCCATGGTGCCTTTTTTAGGAGAGTCTCAAAGCTGAATACCAGCTCCATAAGCAGCACAATATCAGAATCAATGAGGGTTATGCTACTCAACACCAGGGGTTGTGATCACAACATGCATGCACTCACAGCACTCCTCAGTATGGACAATGTCAACATCTGTGCAGTAACTGAGACCTGTTTTAAGGCTCCTGAGAGCACACCAGCAGTACCAGACTACAACCCATACCACACATTTCGGCCACAGAACATGGACTGACACAGACATGGAGGGGGTGTATCCATATTCATTAGGGATACCTACACCTCCAGGTTACTGGGGCAGCATGATACCTCTGAGATCATCCATATGCAGCTAACATCAGCCACAACTGCAATGTAAACTGTGGTCTGCTACAGATCACCTTCCATGACCCAGGACCACCACTCCACCTACCTGGAGACAGTGGAGAACATGACAGTCCTACTGCACACCCTGGCATTGGTCAATGTCAACTACCCATTAACTGGGAAACTTACTCAAGTACTCACTTCCAAGCCCAGCGCTTTCTGGAATTTATCAACTCATATGCCCTGTATCAGATGGTAAACTCCCTAACGAGGGGTGGAAACATACTAGAAGTGGTAATCACCAAGATGGGTGACAGGTGCACCACAGCAGAGGTAAACTGGTCACTGGTTAGATCTGACCATGAACTATTCAGTTTCCACACCCAACCATCTCCCCCACCCACAGAAACCACAGTGTATACCTTTCCTACAGCTAAATTCACACTACTAGAGACAGGGGTGGGGGGTTTCACAGCCCCCATGCTACGAGGAAACACTGCTCAAGATACATACAGATTTACAAATGCAATCTATAAGCACCTACAAGGATGTATGTATCATGCCATCACTGATAAACCAAGACTCACTCCTCCTAGACAAGGACACCAGTCTGGTGGACCCCTGCAATAAACAGGCTATACAACAGAAGTAGGACAGTGTTTCAGACAAACAGCATATCCCATGAATAGCAGACATCCATGACCAGTATTAGTAAGATATGTAGGTCCCTCATGAAATCATCCGAGGCCAACATCAACAGGAAAATAGGCAAGGATTCAAAAGATAACCACAAAGCCTTCTTTGGCTATGTCAAGGATCTAAGTGGTGACACACAGATTTGCACTGTGCCAGTGAAATATAGCACAAAATATGCTGACCCTACTGATATTGCCAACATCATTGCAGATACATTCAGTGCATACTTCACCCCCTAAAGAGCCCACAACAATAGCCAAAAGGTACGGTATCCCAGACATCAGAGACAAACAGGTGGAAATGGCCCTCTCTAACAGCAGAACACAGCATCAATGGAGGCAGATGGTGTCCCAGACTGCATCTTGCAAACACTACAAGACAACCTGACCCACCACCTAGTTTAGCTTTTCAACCTCAGCCTCTCCACAGGCTACATGCCCATACAATGGCATGTGGCAATGGTTATTCCACTCCACCAAGGTGGAATCACAACTGACCATGGTAACTACCACTCCATAAGCCTGGCTAGCCTGGTCTGCAATGGTATGGAGCACATCTTCATGGCACTCATTAACAAAAATATCGGTAACCTCCAAACATGTGATCCAACCCAAGTCAGCTTGGTTGAGCGCAGTTCATGCCTACTGAACCTGTTTGACATCTTACATACAGTCACCAAGACATTAGAAGAGGAGAGAGGTGGTACACACATACTACCTGGACCTCACCAAGGCTTTTGATACCATGCCCCACTCAGGTATTATTGATAAACACACCAGCCTGTACATTCACTCATACATCACAGGTTGGGTTGCCAATGGGCGGTATCCAGGTCCAACTCTTAATCGGTCACCACTGGTGTCCCACAGGACTCAGTCCTGGGAGCCCTACTGTTTGGCATATACTTCTCAGAGTTACAGCCAAACACAGGTGGACTACGGCAAACCATGTTTGGCAATGACAGTGAACTGGGAGCCATAATTGACCATCCAGCTGACACAGACATCCCACAAGGGGCCTCACAGAGACCGACACAGGGTGTCAAACTCATGGCCTCCAACTAAGTGCCACTAACTACATGGTCATTCCATTGTGGAATATTAAGCACCCACATATTAACACATAAGTGGCAGCCACTTTAATACAGACGAAGTAATAGGGTATCTGGGGACTAAGGTATATAGTGGTCTCTCCTTTGACAATCATATCTCCAAAGTAGTTAGAACATCCTTCTATGTAGGCCATCTGATTACTAAATGGTTCCCATCTAGACATACTGAAGTTATAGTGCCCCTTTACCCATCACTCATCAGTCCCACCATAGAGTATAATAACCTATTTGGGATGTACCTCAGAAGACACTTCCAACAGCTGAAAGGTCCACAAATGTACCTCGCCAAGAGGATTACTGGCTTCAAACATATGTCCTATGCAGCCAGACTGAATAAGCTCCTACTTTACTCAGTGGCGTCTCGATTATTTCTGCTAGCCAACAAAGCCATGATGAACTCAAGCTTAATGGATATGCTCCACCTATGGGAATCCATGTCACAGTGAGCCACACGCTGTAGTGAGCTGAACCTTGCCACAACAATAACTGGAAGATGCTGGAGGGATGGATTCCTGTCACAGAAACTCCCCATACTTTGGAACAACATCCCTAATTACATTATACAGAGCCCCTCACTAACACTCTTCAAGAGAAACCTTGAAGAGTGGATGGGAAACAGTAGATACACCCCAGGGATCCTGCCATTGGCTCTGCTCCACAGAGGGACAGTTAATGAATCAATGGGGTGGCAAAAGCTGACACATTTTGGCTAGGCTTATGAATGCCCTCAGACAGTTAGCTAAGTACCTACCTATGAACCTATGAACCTATACATACAGTACCAGCACATGCTGATAGCTTAATTTACTGTTCAGGTGTTGACTTACCTTGTGCAATAGCTGTTGTGTGTGCAATAGTTGAGGGTTGCCTATGTTGGATGCACACAGTAGACTGCCTTTACATGACAATTTACAGGTAGTTTTGTGTGTGTGTCATCCATTTTTACTGTGTGTGCAGGTGGAGAAAGGTGTCAGTCCCTACGTGCCTGCACTGTCAGTGTGTGTGTGCTATACGTTCCCTCCTTGCCAAGGCATGGGCGTACTGGGCATGCCTCCATCTGCCTACTGGGGCTGGCTCAGGGTATTCATGGTCTGAGTACCTCTGTGCCTGTGGGGCCCTTGGCAATGGTGGTGGACTGTGAAGGCCTTCACCATTCTGTCCCTGCTGTAGCTGTTTTCGCAGGATCATATTGTATAGCATGGCACATACTATGAAGATGTGGGCACGTGCCTGGAGAGTACTGCAAGGCTCCACCAGATATGGCCAAGCAACGGAGCCATGATTTAAGCATCCCAAACACACACTCTATGACGATTCTGGTTTGTGTGTGTGCTTCACTATGACGTTCCTGAATGGGTGTGTGTGCATTTCTGATGGGAGTCATCATCCATGGTTCCAGTGCATAGCCAGCATCCCCCACCAGGTGGCCATATGGGATGCCCCCCGGGTAAATACCTAATACAGCTGTGAGGCATGCCAGATGTGGGAGTCATGATAGCTTTCAGGGCTACCAGCACACACATCCATGATAATGCCCTGGGCATTGCACACGACCTGGTAGTTGATGGAGGGGTATCTCTTGTGGTTTATGTAGCGCCTACCCTGCTCACCGGGTGGTGACTTGACGTGTATGTGCGTGCAATCTATTGCACTCAGTACCTCTGGGTATTCTGCCACATGGTGGAAGAGACGCATATTGCTGGCCAACTCCTCCTGCATTCGGGGGAAGTATATGTGCTCATTGGCATGTGGTAACATGGCATCCAGGAACTGTTGAAGTACCCTGGATGCTGATGCCTGAGGGATCCCCATGATATCTCCAGTTGGCCTTTGAAAGATACCTGTAGCTAGTATTCTCAGGCTTTACACATACCTTCATGTCCACTGGGATGGGTTCCCTTCTGTTTGTTCTGGATCTGAGGCATGGCCGGCACAGCTCCACAAGTTGCTGTAGGGTGTCCCTGTCCACCCTGTAACACTCTACTGTCTCCAGATCATGTAGCCCCTGGTAGCTTACCCTGGGTCTGAACATTCTTCTCCTCCTCTGGTGCCTGAGGTGGTTGTGTGCATCATCCTCCACACCACCTTCAGTCTCCAACACATGCTGGTGGATCAAAGCTATGGCAGCCCCTAACATGTACATACTAAAAGTTCCCCGTCTGTATACACCACTGGTGCAGAGTGTATGGGAATACACAAGTGTGTATGAGGTGCTATCACACTTTATACTATTTTGCTATGGATGCTGCTGATGTCATTGGGTGTATATCAGCAATTTCAGCTGCAGGTTATCTTAATTATGGGTTTTACAGTGATTACTGGAAGTGTGGGGGCTTTAGTGTAGAGTTATGCTTGCCTGCCTTGATTAATCTGTTGTCCTTTAATTCACTTTTAAACCTGGATCCCTCCCATTATCAGGCATGCATCCACCTGCCGTCTTTCTTGTTTTGTACTTTCCCTACCCAGTCATGTGTTGCAAAATGTGTCTTGTGGCTGATATACTGCAAATCTGCTTTGTTCTGCTGTGACACTTTACTGTTTTCTTTGCAGTACAGCCCCTCCCCTTTCCTGTTCTGCAGGTAGCTGCTTGCAGCCTTGTTAACTGTTGTCAATGGCCCACTGTAGGTTCCTAGGTGTTGATTAGTCATTTGTACTCTAATTTCCCTGCTGCAGCATTTCCTTATTTCTTTCCTATATCCTTCCTGTTTCAGCTCCGGTGCATGCTGCGCAAACCTGTTTACCGTATTTAAGCGCGTTTTCATCTCCGTTCACATGCATACTCAGTTACCTTGAGTAATCTCAGCTAAGCAAAGCTATAGCCAGTTCGACACACCCTTATCCTGCAGCTTTGCTTAGCTACGGGCAAACCAGATTAGCAATGCTCCAATGTGCTTACAGCAAAGGTGATGCACCCCTCTTATGATGTCATCATTATCTCAAGGGCACACCTTGGTGTTATAATGCTACGCTGTGAGGTGCATCCTTACACCAGTGGGGAATCTGTGGTTCACTATTACTCCTCAAATTTGCATGGCATTGCCTACTAATTCCTAGCTACCCCGCAAAACACTGTCACAGCCCCTTAGCAACCCTTACACCATGGGGTGGTGTAATATGCCTGCCATTGACTATTATGGGAAAATCATGATATGTGTTACATTGCAGTTTTATTCTATATTTTTTTATTTTTCTTGCGATCCGCTTTGCGTGCCGCTGCCCTACACTTAAACTTCGTGATAGTGCAAAAAATGAAATTTAATGTTCTTTTTATATTTTGTACATGTTTTCATGCCAATGGCTATATATTTAGCCATTGGCATATATTAACGATATAATACATGTGTCTGCCCAGCTGTCATGGCTCCAGTTTTATGCTTGCAAAAATGTAAACCGTTTTTTACGGTTTACATTTCTGCATGCTTACACTATGCCTGCACCACTTTTTGGATCGCTAAATACCTTCATTTGCATGCTACACTGCTGCAATTGGGGTAATTAGCATACAGGGGCCGAGAGCTGTACGTAGCGTACGCAGGTAGTGCACGTGGAAACAGCACGTACCTGGATCGCTCGCTGACCATATTTGGTGTTGGAACGCCAGCGCTACGCCTGCACCTGGTGTAAGCTTCATGAATCCTGGGGCTTATCTTTATAAGACTTGTTTATTTACCACAACTTTAATTAGCCTAGCAAACAATACTTTCCAACTGTTTGAACTTTATTTGGAACAATCAATATTTGATGAACACATATATGTTGTTATACATAAATACAAATACAAATATATATTGTTATATACAGAAACATAGGAATAATGCTGTATAGACTGACAAGTTTAATAAAGCACAATAAAATATAAAAATAAAACAAGGTAACCACTTCACAAAATTGCTTCTTCAGACCATACAGACAATACTTTTCAAGTGCAATAAATACACTTCTCTGCCCAGTAAAACTTTAGGTGCCTAATTAATTAATTAATTATAAATCACTTAAAAGATATGGGTCACCTCTGTTTTAAACTAAGTCTTAAAGAGACCTCACCATTTAAGCCTTGACATCTATCTGCTTGTAGGTTTAGTATCCGGTACAACTCTCTACTTTCTGTTATGCTTTTAACATCTCCCAACTTCTTTCCTAATTTAATAATCTCAGTTACCTTGAATTTAAAGCAATGATCATCACCCTTGTCCATAACAGGAAATCATAAGCAATTTGAGGAGTATGTTACTTATTTTCACAGTACTAGTTCATTTTTAAGATTTGAATTTCAAGTCTCAAGCTCAAGGAATGATTTTTTTGGATGTTAGGCTAGAGAAAGATAGTATGAATAAGATAATGACCAGTAGATATAGGAAATCATGTTATAAGAACCATCTCTTACTTCGTCAGAGCCTACATCCACCCTATATTTGTAAGAACATTATACGTGGGCAGGCATTACGGTTATCTAGGTTACATAACAGAGATGAGATGTTTGAGGATGAGATAAATGTCATGCGACAGGAATTGCAAGATAGGGGTTATTCTGGTTATGAATTGAACAAAGAGCTTCTGGATATTAATGCAGCTAGAAATGAGAGAGGTAAACCCTAGTTTTCAAAGAAGCATCTGGTAGACGATAGAGCTAAGACTTCATCTAGCTTTAGCATGGCAGGGGTGCCTATCACTATGACCTACTCCAGTGATGTTAGCTCCATATACAGTATTGTTGAGAAGAACTGGCACATCTTCACCTCAGATCACTCCATCAATGGTGTGATAGGTACTAAACCTTGTTTTAGATGTAGAAATAAAAAAAACCTTAAATGGATGTTATGTTATGAAAAAAGAAACATAACACAGAAAACAGAGTTTGGTACATTCCCATGTGGGAATTGTAATTTTTGTTTATTTTTGGATAGTGACAGCAGTATTATGCACCCCACAACTAACAAGGAATATTTTTTCAGAGTAGTAGTGAACTGTTTTATGAGTCATATAGTTTATTTGGCTCAGTGTCAGCTTTGCAGACAATTTTATATAGGGAAAATGGATCGTTGATTTAGAGACAGAATCAGGGAACACATCCGTGATATTGGATAGTGGAATATTTTGAATTCCCTTGCCAAACATGTTATGCACAAGGGTGATGATCAGTGCTTTAAATTCAAGGTAACTGAGATTATTAAATTAGGGAAGAAGTTGGGAGGTGTCAAAAGTATCACAGAAAGTAAAGAGTTGTACTGGATACCAAACCTACAAGCAGATAGATGTCAAGGCTTAAATGGTGAGGTCTCTAAGATCTAGTATAAAACAGATGAGACCCATATGTTTTAAGTGATTTATAATTAATTGATTAATTAGACACCTTAAGTTTTATTGGGCAAAGAAATGTATTTATTGCACTTGAAAAGTCTTGTCTGTATGGTCTGAAGAAGCAGTTTTGTGAAAGCGCTTACCTTGTTTTATTTTTATGTTTTATTGTGCTTTATTAAACCTTTCCATTTATACAGCATTATTCCTATTTTTCTGTATATTCTATTATTGGGAACTTGGCCGGTGTGCCCCGTTGGTTTTATTATTACTATATATTGTTATATATTACAATCAGCTCATACTGATTGTACAAAATTGCAACTTTATGAAAATTGTCATGTTTTAAAACTTGTACTTATTACCCCTTTGTTATTGATTGTAATGTGTTGACAAACTCATTGTAATTTTTGATACCTTTGTACCTTTAAATTGTTATCTTTTGTATCGTGGAGCTTTTCTCACTGGACCTCCACTGAAAATGGGTTCTGTTGGCCCAGTGGACTAAACAAAAGCAAATAAATAAGTAATATTAATGCTATGATCCTGTACCAGATATTGTTAATATATTGCCATTTATCTATATTTTACGTATATGGCTCAGAGGTTTTAAACTAATATATGATGATATAAAGGCACAAAATTCCAGCATTCTCCAGTGAAGTCATATGTTGGGTTATGAACGTTTCAAAAACAATTATATTTTCCTTCAAACATCCTAATACTTCATCTCTGCCAGCACAACAAACTTCAAAATTAGATCAGCTTTCCTTCCGTGCTCAAATAACTGGTTCTGAGTTAGTACCTCCAAATCATACAAACATGTAAACATGTAGAAAGAAACAAAGTAAACTTTTGTTATAATGTTGTAATGTTGTAATGTGTATTTCTTTATTATGTACACTGTAAATGTGACATGTAAATGCAAGAATAAAGCTGGCTTCAAAAGCATATATTAATTTGAATAATTGTGTAATTATGGTGCCATTATGACGTTTTAGACTTAAATAAAGCATACAATAAATGATCTACTAACAATCATCACTTTTTCATAAAATGGACATTGGTTGTGCTTGACTGCCTGTTTTGTTTCCAATATGTTGAGACGTTCATTTAATAAATGCACATTAGTACACTTTGTAATCTCAGTGCCTTGCTAAGTATCTAATGTGCTTGTTCACATAGTACAAAAGCAAGGACTGTTTAGGCATAATATTCGCAGAGTGCTGAGAAAGAGAGATACAGTATATCATTTCAGTTTCTGCTCTTGGTTTATTTTAACATCAGTTCATTAAATCACAGTTTCTAATAAGCTTACATTTATTTACTAAATGTTCCATAACTGGCAGGGAATATATGCATAAAAGATTTCAGTCTGCACAAGGGTTTACTAACAAAATGTTGAAATTCAAACTCTTGAAAATCAAACTCTTGAGACCATAATATTGAAAGACCAAAGTACTAAAGACTACCACATCAAAAAAAAAAAACTTAAATATTGAAACTTTCTATCACTGCAGACCCAGGAGCAAGTGTTAACATGGATCTTGCATGAGGTTGATTCTCAGAGTTTTATATTATGATGCTCAGCATTTTGGCCTACTGGTTTTCAACATTTTTATAGAAATCCATGTGTAGAATATTATTTGCACAGCAATTAGGAAAGAGCAATATTCTGTCAAGGCTAGGCAGACACTGGAACAGAAACAAATGTCTCACTTATGGGATTACTCCAAATTCCATAAAGTACAGTGCTAGTAAAATTCTCTTGTTTATGCATAAAATGTCATAAACAGATGCTTGTCCTCTGTCCCTATATAGAAAAAAAGCAAGGTGAAAATTCCAAAAGCATGCTTTTTCCTGTGAATACATTTCTGTTCAGAATTTAGCAGTAAAATAGTTTGACTAATCCTATTGTGAAATTAAGTTGTTTAATAGGACAGACAACACTTGCATTTCTCACATGACTCTTACCACTGTGCCATGTAAACAAATTACACATATCGTAATCTGAACAAACTGTTTTACCCCTTCCTGTATATTGTGTTTTTTGTAATAATATTAGTATTTTAATAAGGCTCCAGAGGAACAGTCCCAACCCATAACAGCATGCCTGCATATTGAGTCACAAAGACATGAAAGGCACATTTTCCTCTATATGCTTAGTAAGTAAGGCATGGGAGGTTGTGCTGTGAAGATGGTAGGATTCCCCAGATTTATTCATCACATATACCTAATCATGCAAAGACAGGGTCCCACCTTTATGCAGGATATGTATGAAATCAAAGTTTAAAATGTAAAGAATTTAAAGTAGAGCTCCAGAGTTTGGTTTAAGGGAAATACTCTCTGTGATCACATGCAGCTTTGCAGAAGCTGGATTCCAGTTAATAAGGAGTTCCTTATATGGATAACACCAAGACTTGCAGGCTGACAGCCCTGCTTGGGCTTTCTTCCAGTTCCTTCTGCCATGCTGCAGTGAGTTGTAGTGTGACCATCAGCATGCTGAGCTCTTTGAATATTATTGCTGCTACTGTCCGCACCTCTTCATGGTGATTTACTAATGTAAACCATTGTGCCGCCCGTGTGTGTGTGTGTGTGTGTGTGTGTGTGTGTGTGTGTGTGTGTGTGTGTGTGTGTGTGTGTGTGTGTGTGTGTGTTTCTGTGAGTGAACTGTCACTGAAGTTCTCTATAAATATCCTTGCAATGATGAGATTGATTTATTTCAAGGATCCCAGACTTAGAATAAACAAAGTATTATATGTTATAGTCTTTTATATACTTTTTTCTTGCAGGATTAGCATGATTAAGGTTCACATCACAGAACTGCATTATAATTTTCTAACCATCACTCTCAATAGCTGTCACATCATATTTATTTTGCTGTCCTGTTTTGGTTTGTTTCACATGCAATATAACAGAAGGTCTGCATGTTAATTTATCTAATAAAACAGTGTTTTGCAATCATTTGGCATTTCCCAATAATCACTGTATACATTTCAAAGCAAGTAAATAGCAAATAAGTATGAAAATGGGAAGGTAGGAGCAAATGTGTAGCTAGGACAGGGCAAAAGGTTAGCTGCAGTACCACACACAAAGTATCAGTCATGACAACAAATCAAAGCCAGTTCTATACTTCTATATATGCAGTCACTGATGAAACACTTCTGCACTTCATGTAAGCTATTTTATGTATAGCAATCAGCTTGTTACATTTGCTGAACAACTTTTTTTCTGTACAAGTAATAGCTGAGAGGGTCAGGGACGGATAACATCAAAGAAGTGAGCAGGGTTCCAAGTAACTTAGCTATGGTTCCAGATAACCTAGCTATGGTTCCAGATAACCTAGCTGTGGTTCTAAGTAACCTAGCTGTGGTTTCAGAAAACCTTGCTGTGGTTCCAGATAGTCTAGCTATGGTTCCAGATAACCTAGCTGTGGTTCCAGATAACCTAGCTATGGTTCCAGATAATCTAGCTATGGTTCCAGATAACCTAGCTGTGGTTCCACATAACCTAGCTATGGTTTTAGATAACCTAGCTGTGGTTCCAGATTACCTAGTTATGGTTCCAGAAAACCTAGCTGTGGTTCCAAGTAACCTAGCTGTGGTTTCAGATAACCTAGCTGCAGTTCTAGATAACCTAGCTATGGTTCAGTTTGGAGCACCACCCATTCACAAATTTCCTTATCACATCACTCATGGTGCATCTATACTATCAACACCATATTCCTGATCACAAAGTATTTTCTCATAGAGCCACTTTGGATTATCCACAGTGTTCATACTACAATGTATTATCTTACATGTGATGTCATAAAGCACTACCGCTATGTCAATGAAAAGATAGTTTATGTTGCAATATGAGATGCAGAGCTGCAAGTCAGACATGGGTAGTTTTGTTATGGAATCATGAAAAAGTGGGGCTTTTAATGTCCATCTAATGAAATGTCCACCACTCATTGTTTTTGCAGGTAGCCAGTCAGAAAGGAAGCCAAACCTGCCTGTAAATACTATTTTTTTATTCCTGTCTCTACATGTTATATAATTTTAATCCTATACCACCATGCACATCTGGCATACTAAGTACAATCCTACAGTAACAATGCTTGCTGTCATGCTATGAACATCTGTCACTGAAATGCATTGCAGTCACAACATGTTTAATTTATGCATCAGTTTAGGTTGTTAAGACTGAACAAAGTAAAATACACTGTAAAGAGTGTACTAGCAGTCTAATGCTACAGTACCTCTCTCAAGGTGCATGTGTAATACAGTATCACAGCAATCACTGAGATGGCAGAAGTAACACATCCTGTAAGATTAGAGAAAATTATACTATTATCAGAACATGGCAGTGAAGAAATTTTTCTAGGCATGTCATGCATATTAGTAAAAAAATTGCATCACCTCTGTAGGGCAGCATTACCTGCAGGAAGTATAATCATATTTGTCTCAGCCAATGCACACCATACAGTGCTGTGGCACCCCCTACATATTGTACATGGAATATTGTACTGCTGCAAGTACAGTGGGCCACAAGCAAGGAAAAATTTACATTTTACGCAAACTGAATGCAGCCAGGGCTTCTAATACATTCAGTTACATTAAAACTTTAATTAATTGATTAGAAGAGCAGCAATGCTTTCTCGCTGTTTGTGTGTCATATACCGCACTATGAACTTTGGCATTTGGAAGTGCTAGATGTGGCAGGTATATATTATATGCCATCACAACAATGTACAATAAGATCCACAAAGGAGATCATGATGATCACAGCATGATGTGCGCTGTTTAACTTCTGGGCATGTTTTATCTCTGAGCTCATCAACGATTATCAAAATGAAAATGTTGAGCAGAAACTATACCTACTTAGGAACGCTGAGGGGGACAGCTTCAATGGCAGTTGTATAATGCGACAACTACCTCTTTCATGCTCAGGCCTTAAACCGGCTTAACATGCTCACACATGCACAAGAGCGTCAAGAAGATAAATGCACATCTAAAATCATTTTTTGACCAGATTAAAGCTTTAATAGCTTTAATTTTCTCCTCCTGTAAATATTTCCAAGGGTTTCTGTTAAAATATTTACACATAATATTATTATACAACTCTTTTCCTTCATTCTTAATCTTACTCAGTGTTATTTTCCATGCCAATATTTTTTCTTCTCAATTTTTCATTTTGGCATTCATACAGACTCTCTCTCACTTTTAAATCTTTAAAGTGAAGTCCACTCTTTCTCATACTTATATTTTAATGTTTGAGTTAGTAGTCATTTCTCATTATCTTTCAGCCATTTTAAAATTTTATACAAGTTCATTGACGCTGCATAATCTACAGGATTGATTAATCCTAAACCCCCTTCTTCTTTTATAACATACAATATACCTCTTTTAACTGGGTTTAGCCTGGCTCCCCATATAAATGAAAAGACAATAGTATGTATTTCTTCCTCATATATCAATGGTAAACTAGAAAAATTTGATAAGTATGTTGTTTTTGCCAATAATATTGAATTAATTAAATACATTTTTTCTTGAATGCTAACCTAAAAGATTTCCAGAATAGAGAAATATTTTTCATATTCTCTATCTTTTCTTTCCATTGTAAGTCTACTTCCTGAAACAAACTCCTAAAGCTTTTATTTCTTCCATATTGAATTCAGTCTCCCTTATTATTCCATCATATCCTAATCCCTTACTTTTACCCTTATTCAGATATAAGCCTATTGCTTTTAAATATGCATTTAAACAATCCAAAGCTTTCTTCATTCCTTCTACATTTTTTGTAACAATTGTAATATCATCCGCATATGATAGCATAATAGGTAGTTCAATACCCTATTTAGATATATATCCCATATCCTTCATATCTTGATTTACATGACTTAATATCACATTCATTACTAATGCAAATATACTATTTAGTGGATATCCTTGCCTTATACCTCTTTTAACCACTATTTAATCATTAAATAAGCCATTCACTAAATCTCTGTTTTGTTCATATGCTGTACTACATACATTTCTTATCTTAGTACTGATATTATATGACTGAAAAATATCCCATAATGTTTCATGTTGTATATAATCAAATGCTTTACTTAAGTCACCTATTCTGATTTTCATTTGTTCTTTCCTGTTTATATTGCTGTCTACTAACTCACTATCATTAATAGCTCCTGAATTCCTTTACCTTTAACACTATGCATCATTTCATCTATAATATTACCTATTTTGAATTCCATTATTTTCTGTAAAATCTCCTTAAAGATTTTATAGTCGATATTGTTTAGAGCTATTGGTCTCCAATTCTGTATTTCATTCTTTTCTCCCTTTTTCTTTTTTTCAAAAACATTTTTATTAAATTTTGTTAATAAACATGGACATAAAGTATTAAAAATAAACAATATAAAACATAATAACTATTTACGCTATATACAAACATCCATGATAAACATTTGTTTTATCCAAGAAAGGTAATCAATATTTATCTAACAATCTCTCCAATTTTTGGCAAGCAAGTCTTTTGTGTGTTACATTTGATGATCTCTGATAAATAGTTTGCATTTCTTTTTTATATACAGATTTTGCTATTGAAATAAACTCACTAAACATAAGATCTTGCTTATTTTTCCAGTTCAATGTAATTATTTTTCAAGCAATAGCTAGAATTAACCAAAGAACAGGTAACTGATGTCTAGGATTTACACTTGGGGTAGGGACATTGAATAATATCAAAGAGCTAGTAATTTGACAGTAATCAGACCACAGGGCTTTTGCAAAATGTCTACAATCACTCCAGTATTATGTGAGCGTTCTACATTCAATGAACATATGAACCCAGTTGGCTTCAAGAATATCACCACACCTCCAGCATTTGCTTTCATTACTCTTGGTTATAAGGTCAATTCTGTGTGGAGTGTAAAAGCTTCTATGAATAAATTTCCAGGTATATAGTCTCCAATATAAAGATGATGAAGTGTTTTTATTGAATTTAATACCTGTTTCTTATTATCATTATTTAAAGGTTCACCATTAATCTTTATGGAGTAATTCCAAAAAGCTTGGTCAGAAGTAATCGTCTTCTCGTAGGATTTTATATACAGATGATATGCTTAATTTATGTTCAATGTTCATTGAACTACACTATATGTATAGTTGTATCAATCTTGGTATAATATCAGTTTCCAGATTTATTGACACTCTCACTTTTTTTCAACAAACTGTCTTAAAGATTGAATACATAGTCAGTTATCTTGAGAGACATTATATCTGGCTAAGGGAAAGTTCATTGGTTGGATGTTCTTATTGTCTATAAACTGGTGCCAAAACTTTAGATTATTCTTTTTAAGATTCCGCATCTTATTGATATTGAAGGTATCTCGGCAATCTGGTGTATAAGCTATGAAAAATGTAATGAAAAAGGTGTTCTTTAGACTATAATTGTTGTGGATTATATTTTTGAAAATATAAAATATTTGGTTTATACCATGTGAGAAATGGCTATATTTCTTATTATATAAGCAATATTCACAGAGTATCCAAAATATTTTGTTAATTCCAAAGGTTTCCTTAAACTGGGTTTCTGAGTTCTCAGAGGAAGTTATATGTATTTCATGTAGCTGTTTCCAGCTAGAGGTGTATATGGATGAAATCCAGTGTAGTATTATGTTAATAATAACAGATTTGGAATATAATTCTATGTTGGGAAAGCCAATCCCATTACTGTCCCAGGCTCTAACATGCCATTTATAGGGTATTCTTGGTTTCTTTGGGAACCATAGAAAAGTTAGTAATAGGGAATCTATTTGTTTAAAGAATTTTTTAGGAGGAGGTAAAATCAATGATTGTATGTAAAATAAAATCTTGAGCAAAATAATCATTTTTATTAATGTAAGTCTGTCTTCCATGGTGAAAAACATTTTGTTCCACTTTTTAGTCAAGTCACTGATTATAGCTACCAGTTTAGTGAAGTCAAATTTAATAGTCACATTCCATTTATTCTTAATACTTATTCTTAGATAATCTATCTTATGGTTTCCCAGTTGAATGTTTTCTATTTTTGCAAATTGCTATTTATTTTCTTATTGATTAAAAGTGTTTTGGTTTTATTTTGATTAAAATTGAGCCCTGAGATTTTTCCAAATAGAGTTATGGCATTCATGATATGTTGTAAAGAGCCTTCTATGTCATTGGATGTTAGTAGAATATTGTCAGCAAAAAGCTGAACTTTTGGACAGTATCCCTCATTAACTTGAAATCCTTTGATATTTGGGTTATTTCTAATAAATAAAGCAAAAGATTCCACTGATAAAGCGAAAAATAATGGGGATAGATGGCAACCTTGTCTAGTTTCCTTATGAATTTTTACTGGGGATGATAGATATGAACCAATCTTAACAAATGCTTTAGAATCACTATAAATATTTAATATCAGTTTAGTGAAATCTGAAGTAAAATTAAATTCATTAAAGATTTTTTGTAAGTATGACCAACTAAGGGAATCAAACACCGTATCAATATCCAGACTAATAATAGTTAACTGGTTTTGTTTGCAATGTCTATTAGAGATAGTAGCTTAATAATATTGTTGTGTACTTTTCTATGTAAGATAAAGCCAATTTGATCAAAGTGTCCTAGATTAGGTAATATATTCTTTAGTCTTTTGGCCAGGATAGAAATGAAAATTTTATAATCAATATTTAACAATGATATGGGTCTATAGGATGCACATAGTTGGGGGTCCTTACCTTGCTTCAGAATGGGGGAAATTATTGAGTACTTCCACGAAGGAGGGAAAATTAAGTCCTGTTTAACCATGGAGAATGTGTTTAATAATAACTATTGTGTGCTCTGGAAGAATTTTATATATTTCTGGGATTATCCCATCTAACCCTGGGGCTTTATTATCCTTCAGATTTTTAACTTGTTCTTTCACTTCTGCTAAGGTTATTTATTTATTTAGGGTACTATTTTGTTGTTTTGATAGTTTAGTCTTGATATTTTCTTGTAGAAATGTATCTATTACATTGTCTGAATCTAGTGGTGATTGCATGTCATTGATTGACCAATAATGATTTCTAAAAGCTTCTAATATACCTCCTAAATCAGTTGTTCTTTTTACTGTGTTATTATTCTTGTATTTAATTTCATTAATGTGATTTTGTTTATTACTTTGTTTGAATCTGATAGCTAGTTTATGTAAATGTCTGGAGTTTACTGAACAGGACTGTAGTTTAATATTTTCTAAGCTTATAGCAAACTTATGATTCAATATTTCTAAATATTTGTGGTTTAGCTTAGAAATTTCAGTAAGTACTGCTTTATCATTTGATTTTAAATTTAGTTTCAACTTATCTATTTTGGCTTGTAAATCAGAAAGTTCCTTGTCCCATTCCTTTCTCCTTTGAAAATACCAAGCTTTAACTCCACTAAAGATTTGAACTTTTAATGCATCCCAGAGTATATCTGTTACTTCACCATTATTGTTGTTTTCCATAAATGCATTTATTTCTTTTAATAACCACTCCTTAAAACATTTTAACTTAGTAACATAGGCTGGAATTCTTTGAAAAATTAGCATATCATCTTTTTTTCACAGTCAAGCTGAACAAAAAGGCATTGTGATCAGAGAGTGGACATGACTATTGCAACATCACTTATTGTAAAGTAAAGAGTGTTAGACACAAAAATCTTATCAATATTAGTTTGTGTGCCAAATCGGAAGGAATAATGAGTGTATTGAAGTGAATTTTGAACTCTTAAATTATGTATGTCTCTAAAATTCATTGAGGCTATAAAACTGTTTACCTTTTTAGCTTGTGTCGTTAGTTTAACCTTACTATTGTTAGAGGTGTCTTCATCTGATAACATGCAATTTAAATCTCCCGCCAGAATAATTTCTCCCTTTGCATGTAAAGTAATGAGATCCAAGTATTTCTTCACATATTTAGTTCCTAGACCAGGAATCCAATATGAGTTTACCAGTGTGAAGCATTTCTTATTAACTTCTAGCACTGCTAAGCTTAACATTCTGTCTTTATCTGAAAAGGTGTTTAACATTTTAGGTAGTGTATAAGTATTATTCCATAGTATAAAAGTACCTCTCCTTTTGGCTCTAAAGCAGGAATTCATGAGAACTGTAAAACCATTAAATAATAATGTTTGCAAATCCTTCTCCAGCAAGTGGGTTTCCTGCAAGATTATCTGAGCTCTGTGCATTTTAATGAATTTAATTAAACCAGCTCTTTTGACATTGTTATTTAAGCCATTAATATTTAATGATAAACATTTATATATCATCATTTGTTAAAGTTATATTTAGAGCATCAATAATACCTTCCAAGTATAATGACTTGCAGTAATTCATGAAGTTATGTATCACGGATGAGTCAAAAATATTTAGAAACAAATTCTAAAACCAATAACTAAGAAAACATACATACATGGAGCCTAAAGTTCCAGGTTTAGTTAATAAATTAGCTAAACCATCCTTTAACACCATCTCACACACCAAAAACATACATAAATAGCTTCTGCTTTAAATGTAGTATATACAAACAGTAAAGCATTTCTAAGGTTACTCAAGCAAATATGAACATAAAAAGTCCATCAGGCAATCACAGTGGATTTGTATGTAATATTCTGTAAACCACTGCTAGGTATTGGAAAATAAGGAGTCAGCTTCACCAATTAACCTAGTTGCTTTATCGGCAAAAGCTTCTAATACCTATATATTTTATACCTGTATTACAGTCTCTTGTGTTTATAACTATAGCAATACAGAAAGGGGGGGCATATGTTGGTCTATTAATACTAACTGAACAGAATAGAGTGACCTAGAACATTTTAACAATCCATTCCTACAGTGTATGTGGTCATACAAAGATTTTAATCATAGTATCATAACTATCATTGCAACTGAGTCTGATTATATTGCTTGAAATCTGCATCAATGAGAACAGCTAATATAGATTAAAGTTGCTTAAGCATGAAAGCAACCGAAGGAAAAGGAGACTCAATCCTATATATATACCTTTGCATTCAGAATATTAAAGAAATCGGTTGTTTAAGTAGTCAAATATTAATATATTATTATTTAGGGTATGCTATCAAAGCAAAGAATGGTATCCTGTCAGACTTCAGTGTTTCAAAGCAACAGACATACAGTAGCATTAAAATGCAATTTTCCTCATTAGACTAGTAAAATAATTACTCCATTAAAGTCCTAGCTTGTTAAAAATACATATTTAAAGTGATTCCATACCTTTAGATGCATAAAAGATGAAAAAAAAACAACCAAAAAAACAGTTACTTTCTCTTCTAGTTTCATTTTCAGCTTTACTTCATGGTTTCTGAATTATGCATGAGTTCAAAGGTTGTGTGATATCATCGCTCACTGTATTCTTGCTTCTAGCTTCTCTAGCTTGCTGCTAGTGCCCTGTAGATGCTCATGCATGTGAAGAAACAGTTACAGAGGCTTAGAAAAGGCATTTTTAGTGGGAATTTCAAACAACTAAGTTTTCTCCATTCTTAAGCATAAAAAGTGTACGAGCAGCCTCCACAGTGAAAAAAAAACATGAACAGCCCTTCTTTAAAAATGTTGGGAAAGTAAGATTTTCCCCATAAATCAATAATTTACATTCCTTAAACTAAATTAGGTTAAGAATTAAAATTAGAGCATTTAGTTAATGTAAAGCACTAAATGTTGATATATTACACTAAGAAATGCATATTTTAAGTAAAGACATATATATTATCATATATAATCATGATATGAACATCTTTCAAAAATGTCAAGAGGAAACAAAACTATCTTAAGTAAGCCATCTCCTAAGGGCACTTTTGTTGTGAGGATTCCATACAGTGTAATCATAATAGACTAAACAGTAAACTCTAAAGTGTTACCCAACCACTAACAAACATGAATGCTTTACTTTGGAAATCATGAATTAATAGTAAGATAGCATGGCTTTTGTATCCCAAATTAATATATAATGAAGTTAACTGTGCCCGGCATAGTAAACATACAGTATGAAAGAAGAAGAAGAAAAATAAATAAATAAATATATATATATATATATATATATATATATATATATATGTGTACACATATGTACACACAACCACACACACACACACACACACACACACACACACACACACACACACACACACACACATATATATATATATATATATATATATATATATATATAATAGATATATATATATATATATATATATATATATATATATATATATAATATATATATATATATATATATATATATATATATATATATATACACACATACATACACATACACACATACATACATACATACATGTATATATGCATACATAGATATTGGCCTATGCCTATGCAAAATAAAGACCTTTGTTTTGTATATGAATTCCAATAAAATATTATGTAAAATAATGACACTTTACCTTTGCTTTGTGTATATATTCCAATAAAACATTAAGTAAAGAGTTCTGCAAGAAAGTATTTAGTATTATTTGATAACAATCCTATTTGTCTTTTAATTTTTTATTTGCACTTTCTTTGATAGTCCAAGTGTTCTTAGTTGCATGTCTTTTCAGACTCTGTGTAGACCATTCCATGTCATCTATATCAGTTAGTATTTTTTTCTTGTAAATAAAGTCCAAAGCCTCTGACAAAGAGCTAAAGCTCTTCTCACCTTCTGGTAAAAATATTTTTGTCCTGGAGGGAAAAGAATTTGTGCTTTGATGTTATCTATTTTAAGAGATTTTTATCAAGGGAACACATTCTTTCCTTCTAGATATGACAGAAGAAGTATAGTCATTGTCAAAACAAACGAGTTTGTCCTTTATCTTGATGGGAAAATTATTCCATGCAGACTTCAGAACCAAATCCTTATCTTGGGAGGACAAAAATCTAACAATGATGGATCTGGTGTTAGGAGAAACTGTTGTTGAAGCATGTTTTGCTAGAGACTGGTGAGCCCTCTCTATACCGAAGGAAAGGGCTTCAGGAAGATTTAGTGCTCTTGGAAGCAAGTTATTAAGAAAGTGTATCATATCAGTTCCCTCTTCCTTTTCTGGTACTCTATAGATTCTAATGTTGTTTCTCCGTGACCTACTTTCTATGTCTTCCAGCTTTTCTGTTAGTTTTGTATTCTGTTTCAAAAGAGACTCATTTTGACTTTCACATTCCATCAGTCTGCCATCCATATCTGTTACAGATTCCTCAATAGAAGCAATTTGTTCAGAATGCTTTTTAGCCATTTCACTAAGAATGTCCAACTGCTTACATAGGTTCATAGGTTCATAGGTAGGTACTAGGCTATCTGCCCAAGGGCATTTATAAGTCTAGCCAGAATGTGTTGGCTTTTGCCTCCCGTTTAAATTAGTTTCCTGGGCCTCTGTCTAGCAGGGCCACTGAAGTGATCCCAGGGGTAAATTTACGATTTCCCATCCACTCGTCAAAATTTATCTTGAAGAGAGTCATTGAGGGGCTCTGCCTAACATAAACTGGAATTCTATTCCAGAATGAGGGAAGTCTCTGGGACAGGACTCTATCCCTCCAGCATGTCCTGTTTATTGTTGTGCTGAGGTTTAATTCACTGGAGTGTGTGGCTCTAAGAGATTTGGTTTTCTTGAGGTGGAGCATGTCCATTAATTCCGGATTGGACATGGCCTTATACATCAGGCAGAGATCTCCACTGAGCAGGCGGTAAGCAACCGAGTAGAACTGGTGTTTCTTTAGTCGTGCTGCATAGGGCATCTCTTTGACGCCCATGATCCTCTTGGTGAGGTACTTCTGTGGTCTTTCCAGCTGTTGCAGGTGTTGTGTAAGGTACATTCCAAATGGGGCATTGTACTCTATTATGGGCCTAATGAGTGATGAGTAGAGGGGCACAATGACCTCTCTTGATCTAGAGGTGAACCCTTTTGTGATTAGGTGGGCTACAAAGAAGGAATTTCTAACCACTTTGGCAATGTGATTATCAAAGGAGAGGTTGCTATCTACCTGGGTCCCCAGGTCCCTAATTACATCTTCCATACTTAGTGGATTACCACCTATGTGATAATTTGTGGGCACTTTGTTTTTCCCAAAGGGGATGACTATGCATTTTTTGGCATTCAGCTTGAGGCCATGGTTTTGACACCAGGTGTCTGTCTTTATAAGACCCTTCTGGAGGATGTCTGCATCAGCTGGAGAGGCAATTATGGCCCCCAGTTTGCAGTCATCTGTGAACTTGGTCAGCCATTGTCCTCTCGTGCTTGCCTTACCTCAGAGAAGTATATACCGAACAGGTAGGGTCCCAGGACCAAGCCCTGTGGGACGCCACTTGTAACTGGTTTAGAGTCGGACATGGCCCCCACAACTCTGACCATGTGTGTTCTATCTGTGAACCAGTTGGCCATCCATCTCGTGACATAGGGGTTAATGTTCAAGCTGGTGAGCTTATCTATGATGCCAGAGTGGGGAATGGTGTTGAAGGCCTTAGCGAGGTCCATGTAGGCTGTGTGGACTACCTTTCCTTCATTTATGGCCTTGGTAACTGTTTCAAAGAAATCAACTAGGTTTAGGAGGCAGGATCTGCCTTTAACAAAGCCGAATTGGGAAAGGTCCAGTGTTTGGAGGTTCCCAATGTCTCTGTTTATGAGTTCCATGATGATTCGCTCCACAGCTTTTCAGACCAGGCTAGTCAGGCTTATAGGGTGATAGCTCCCAGGTTCTGTTGTGACACCACCTTTGTGGAGTGGGATGACTGTTGCTGTATTCCATTCTTTGGGTACATAGCCTGTGGTAAGGCTGAGTCTGAACAGTGAATTTAGGTGAGGGTTTAGTTCCTTTTGGAGCTCATGTAAGATGCAGCCAGGGACACCATCCGGTTCCATTGATTCTGTATTCTTAGCTTTAGAGAGGGCTGTTTTTACCTGCGTGTCCATGATGTCTGGGGCTCTGCATTCTTCTGGGATGGACACAGGCCCTTTTGGGGGTGAGGGGGGGCTGAAGTTTGCACTGAACTTGTCAGCCAGGATGTTGGCAATGTCAGTTGGTTCAGTGTATTTATTGCCATTTTGTACTAGCTCAGAGCATATCTGAGAGTTGCCACCTAGATTTTTGACATAGCTAAAGAAGGCTTTGTGGTTATTTTTGGAGTCCTTGGCAATTTCTCTTTTGAAACTGGCCTTGGATTATTTTATGAGGGATCATAGTTTCTTGCTAATATTGATCAGTGATGCCTTTCCTTTTTGGGATTTTGCTCTATCATGTAGTAGTTTCCTCCTTCTGTTGTATAGCTTATTTATAGCCGGGGACTACCAGACTGGTTTCCTCTTTTTGGAGGAGCGAGTCTTGGTTTTACTTGGGATGGCTCGATCCATGCATCCCAGTAGATGCTCATAGAATGCACTTGTAAAGGATTCTGCGGTTTGGGCAGCATTATCCTTTAGCAAGGGGGCTTTGAAACTTTCCACCTTGGTCTTGAGAAGTGTGAAGTTGGCTTTTGAAAAGTTTTTCACAGTGATTTCCTTGACTGGGGGTGGGGTTGGGAATGGGATGTGGATGTCCAGTGTGATTAGTTTATGATCTGATCTTACCAGCAAGGGGTTTACCTTTGGTGTGGAGCACTGATCTCCCATGTTGGTGATGATCAGGTCCAGTATGTTGTCACCTCTTGTGGGCATGGTAACCAGCTGTTCCAGGGCATTTGAGTTTATAAACTCTAGGAAGCGTTGGGCAAAGGAGTTTGTACTTGGGTAGTTATCCCAGTCAATAGTTTGTACTTGGGTAGTTATCCCAGTCAATGTTTGGGTAGTTGAAATCTCCCAATATCATGGTGTTAGGTAGGACCTTTATATTTTCCACTGTTCTCAGGAATGCTGAGTAGGGGTCCTGAGACAAGGTAGGTGATCTGTAGCAGGCTACGATCTGAAAAGCAGCTTTGCCCACTGTTAGTTGCACATGGATGGTCTCCGAGGCCTCGTGCTGTGCTACTAACCTGGAGGTGTGGATACCCTTTATGAAAATGGATACACCCCCTCCTTTTGTATTTCGGTCTGGGTTCTGGGGCAAAAAGGTATGGTATGAGTTGTAGCCTGGTAGTGCTGGGGTGCTCTCTGGAGCTTTGAACCAGATTTCTGTTACTGCACAGATATCGATTTGCTCCATGCTAAGGAGTGCCTCGAGTGCATGCATTTTGAGGTTTAGACTTCTGGCATTGAGTAGCATTACCCTCAGTTTCTGGTTTCTTGTGTTGTTTATGGAGGTGGGTTTGTCTTTTGAGCCTTGCCTAAACAAGGCACTATGGGGGTGGAAAAAGCTTTGGCCAGTATTCAAAAGCCTAAGGGCAACAGGTGCAAGCCATCTCTGGTGAAGCAGCATGGCTTGTCAAGCATGTTGTCCCAGGCTAACAGACACTGGATCCCCTTTGAACAACACCAATAGCTTAGCCAATTGTTAAAACTGATCATTTTTTCTTTGTACTGTGGCATCATTCTTAGTGAGGGCAAGATGCTATTCAGGGTCAGCGTCATACTGGCCTGGGCTACATGATCAGAGAGCTCCTCTATGTCTCTTTTCATGTAGTCCAGGGAGGTATGTCTCAGGTCGTTCACACCAACATGTACAATGACAGAGTCATATTTGTACTTGTTTTGGAGTGACCTGAGTGCTTGTGTTATATGGCAGATCCTGGCACCCGACAGGCAGCTTACAGTAACCTTTTCCTTGCTCAGTCTAGTGAGTGGGACGTCAGTGTGCCTGACAATAGCCTCACCTGTTACTAGTGTATTGGGTGTGTTGTTGTACCTTAAGGGCTGTGGTTGAGTGGCACACTGACTTTGTGAAGTATGTGATACGTGGTTGCTGTTTGAGGGTGGAGGTTGCTTGGATGTCTGCTTTGGAGGTCTCTGCTGCTTAGGCAGATTTTTATTTAGAGCATCCGAGTATGTTTTTGTGTATTTATGTGTGTTGTTTGCTGGTGCATGTATGATTGTTTTATGTGAGACTGGAAGTGTGGTGCAAGTGTTTCCCTTCTCCTGTTCCAGCCTTGGGTTGAGAGAGCTTGCCCTCAAGTTTGGCTGTATAGTTGCATCTCTCACATACATTTGTGTTTGTTGGAAGAAGGAGAGGGTTGTCCATGTATATGAAGCAATTGTAACATTGCCTCAAGATTCCCAGATTCACCAACTGGACTAGAGAGTATACCTGAAACTGCCCTTTGGACATGCCTGTATGGGTAACTGAACTGTTTTACTGATTGCCCGGTAGGGTTGAAATAGGGAGCCTTGTACTATTGTATAGTAAAGGGGGAGGTGTTGTGTTAGCGTTTATTAGTGCTTACTGAGAGCTTGGATCAAGTGCTGGGCTGTAAAGGAAAATTAGAGTGCTTAATTTTTGAGTTTGACTAGTTCTAAGGGAAAAATTGAAGAGCAAACTTCGTGGAGCCTGGAATAGTTTAACCCTAGCTAACCGACGCTGAGCGGTGCGCAAAACCATGCAAAACTGCACAAATGTGGGTTTTAAAGCATGGAGATGAAAGAGATAGGAATTAGCCCAAAACGGCCAATAAACTACAAGTTGCTGGGCTGTGATCACTCCTCCAGGGACAGATAGGCTGCTCAAAGCTCCCCACTCTCACTGGTGAACAGAGAAACTTCCTCCTATCCAAGTAAGGATATGGGCAACACAGGAACTTATACCACAGTCCTGAATTCAGCAGAACCTGAAAACTGGACAAGAGAAAAGGTGGGAAACAAGAATTTTTTTGTTTTTTTTTTCTTTTAAGACTGAGATACAATGAACTTTCACAAAAACACTTTAAATGCTTGTATCAGGCTAGCACACTTTAGTGTGTAGCCTACAATAGTTAAACAGCACAAAAAATGACTTAAACGACTTAAAAAAGTGCTAACAGCAAAAAAACAGTTTTAGTATGCAGCAAAGAGTTTTTTAAAGCTCAGAAATGCTAGAAATCGCTTTTTGGCGAGACTAGAATCCGCAGGAGAATATGCAGGGAAAAAAATACTTATATCAGTTGAAAGTCACTCTTTTGTCACTCTGCTGCTTGTAGTACTCTGCAGGACACCATGAGGAGCTTGGCTGAGTAGTATACAAGTGAAAAACCGCGCAAATGTGGGTTTTAAGACATGGAGATGAAAGAGATAGGAATTAGCCCAAAATGGCCATTAAACTACAAGTTGCTGGGCTGTGACCACTCCTCCCAGGACAGATAGGCTACTCAAAGCTCCCCACTCTCACTGGTGAACAGAGAAACTTCCTCCTATCCTAGAGCTAAATCTGCAATAATTGCAATGTTGCAATACATTGGTGGTTATGGTTATGGGCTTATGGTTGAGCTCAAAAATGTTTAGTATATGTATATGTAACTTTTATTGTTTTGTATTCTGGGTGTGTTTTTCATTGTTTGATGATGATGATGATGAATTATATATGTTAATTTTAAGGTAGAAGTGGTATTTATTGGGTCAGTGTATGTATTCATTGTGATTCTGATGAAGATTTTATTAAAAAACGAAAGCGCTAAATCCAATACTCTGGTGTCGATCTATCTGTCCTTTCTTGTGGATTATCAAGTAAGGATATGGGCAACACAGGAACTTATACCACTGTCCTGAATTCAGCAGAACCTGAAAAATGGACTAGACTAGCTTAGAAAAGGCGGGAAACAAGAATATTTTTTTTTTTTTTAGACAGAGATACAATGAACTTTCACAAAAACACTTTAAATGCTTATATCAGGCTAGTGCATTTTAGTGTGTAGCCTACAACAGTTAAACAGCACATAAAAACGACTTAAATGACTTAAAAAAGTGCTAACAGCAAAAAAACTGTTTTAGTATGCAGCAAAGAGTTTTATAAAGCTCAGAAATGATAGAAATTTCTTTTTGGCGAGACTAGCAGTTGCAGGAGAATATGCAGAGAAAAAAAAATAATTGTATCAGTTGAAAGTCACTATTTTGTCGCTCTGCTGCTTGTAGTACTCTGCAGGACACCACAAGGAGTTTGGCTGAGTAGTATACAAGCGAAAAAACGTGCAAATGCGGGTTTTAAGGCAGGGAGATGAAAGAGATAGGAATTAGCCCAAAACGGCCAATAAACTACAAGTTGCTAGGCTGTCACCACTCCTCCAGGGACAGATAGGCTGCTCAAAGCTCCCCACTCTCACTGGTGAGCAGAGAAACTTCCTCCTATCCAAGTAAGGATATGGGCAACACAGGAACTTATACCACAGTCCTGAATTCAGCAGAACCTGAAAACTGGACTAGACTAGCTTAGAAAAGGTGGGAAACAAGAATATATTTTTTTCTTTTTAGACAGAGATACAATGAACTTTCACAAAAAACACTTTAAATGCTTATATCAGGCTAGCGCACTTTAGTGTGTAGCCTACAACAGTTAAACAGCACATAAAAATGACTTAAATGACTTAAAAAAGTGCTAACAGCAAAAAAACATTTTTAGTATGCGGCAAATAGTTTTTTAAAGCTCAGAAATGCTAGAAATTGCTTTTCGGTGAGACTAGCAGTTGCAGGAGAATATGCAGAGAAAAAAAAATACTTGTATCAGTTGAAAGTCACTCTTTTGTCACTCTGCTGCTTGTAGTACTCTGCAGGACACCACAAGGAGCTTGGCTGAGTAGTATACAAGCGAAAAAATGTGCAAATGCAGGTTTTAAGGCAGGGAGATGAAAGAGATAGGAATTATATCAGGCTACCGCACTTTAGTTTGTAGCCTACAACAGTTAAACAGCACAAAAATAAAACAACTTAAATGACTTATAAAAGGGCTAACAGCAAAAAAACTGTTTTAGTATGCAGCAAATAGTTTTTTAAAGCTCAGAAATGCTAGAAATCACTTTTTGGCGAGACTAACAGTCGCAGGAGAATATGCAGAGAAAAAATACTTATATCAGTTGAAAGTCACTCTTGTTGCTCTGCTGCTTGTAGTACTCTGCAGGATACCACGAGGAGCTTGGCTGAGTAGTATACAAGCTCAAAACCGCGCAAATGCGGGTTTTAAGGCAGGGAGATGAAAGAGATAGGAATTAGCCCAAAATGGCCACTAAACTACAAGTTGCTGGGCTGTGACCACTCCTCCAGGGACAGATAGGCTACACTTGTTACTACAGTCTTGTTTAATAGTATCTATTTTATTCTCCAGTTTGTCCATTTTTATAGATAGTTCTTGAATAGTAGTTATTAATGTTTGCAGCTCCTTATTTACCACACTGTCCTGATGAGAGTTCTTCAAGTTACTCATACTTGGATTTTTTGGGGAAAACCTTCTTGACAGGAAAAAATAATAAAAACTTATGTTTCAGTACTATTTAAAAAAAATAATAAAGAACCTATATTCACAAGTCCTCTGATATACTTTTGGATTAGTATTTCCAAAAATTAGATTAAATTTCCTATCAGAGTAAAAATGTTATAAGCAGAGCTAATGTTTAGTGCTGCTAGCAGTCTGGCATCTTGGCCATGCCCCCCTTTTCTCCCTTTTTCCATGTGAATTTGAATACACCACTGCACAGTTTTTTGTACTTAAAGGGTTCATTTAACCATTCATTTAACGATGCTATAAAACATTTGTTTTGTGATATTGTCCTCTTTTTATACATTTTGTATTCTATTCCATCTGGTGCTGCTGATGATTTTAAATTTACTATTTACAAATTTGTATCTAATTCATGTATAGCAGTTGTCTTTTTAAATCCTTATTATCCTGTTCTGAAAATGTTTTCACATCCCATACTTTTCTCCAGTATTGTATTTCCTTCAAATGTATCTTTTATATATTACAGTATTATTTCTATTATCTTACTTTGCTTATTATATTTTACATCTTTTTTAAATATTCTTCATTTCTTACTAATCTAATGAATGCTTCACCACTTAATTCTATGTAATTTCTTTTTTCTTCTTTCCTCATGTCTTTCTCCCATTCCATATAGCAATCTTTGTACTTCTTTTTGAAAGAGGCCCACCATTCTGACCAGTCTAAATAAAAGGCTCTCATATCCACAATATCTTGCCATAATTTCAATACAATTTTTTTGTTCATTACTCCACTGTTTTCATTTATTCTTTGTATTCTCTTTCCTATATTTATATGTTCTTCTTTTCCTTTTAATTTAATCCAGATAGCCAATGGCATGTAAAACCTGTATCTGTAACTCCTTCCTCCACTGTTTGTAAACCAGATGAGATTAAAAAGATAATCTATTGTAAACCAGCTGAGATTAAAAAATAATCTATCTCTTGTTTTATGTGCTTCTCTTTTATATTTATATCTCCACTTACTTGTTATTCAAATATACAGTTGACAACACTTAATTGTGTCTGTTATCTTTTTAACATTATTAAGCTTATTCTTTTTCTTTCTCAAATTACAGTTGAAATCTCCAACTGTTATTATTTGTATATTTATTGCTATGTAATGCAAAAATCTTATTAAACATGTCTTTTCTATCCTTCTTCATTACATATGCATATATTACAATTAATCTATATATATGTTCTTTCCACCTTACATCACTAATAGTTATCCACCCATTACCACTAACTTAACATCCGGTACTTTAACTATATTCTTATATAAAATAGCTATTGCCAAACAAGTAACTTTGCACAGATTCCAAATAACAAGATTCCCCCTCAATACCTTAGTTTGCAATCTTTCTTCCTCCATTAAATATATCGTGCCTTCCAATATAATTATATCACAGTCAAGATTCTTACATCATTCTACAATGCCTGCTCTTCTTCGCTGATTCTTTATAGTATTAACATTTAATGCTGATATCTTACAATTATCCCTGTCTCTTTTTATTAATAGCCTTCTTTTAATAGTTAGATACTTTCATCCTCCCTTCCTTTCTTTTTTCTTTCATGTTGCCTCCTAAAAATTTTATTTTTCTTTCTCTGATCCTTTTGTCACTTGAGTTTTATTTTTTTCACTATGCTCTAAATTGCATCTTCATCATCACTTATTTCTGATCCTTCTATTTTCCCCTTTTTCTATTATAATACTCTAAATTCTCTCTATATTTTTTCTTTGCCTATTTCATTTATTTATTTAGATTCATTTATTTGTTCCTGTTTTTTAGTGTATTGTGTACCTCTTTCTCTATTTTTATTTTACTTTCTCCACAATCCATCAATGAATGCCCCATCTTATTACATTTGTAACATTTCAACTCACATTTCTTTGAATCGTGTTCTGTTTCCCTACAACTATAACATTTATTTTTGCTACAGTTGCTAATCAAACGGTCTGTTTTTCCACATAAAAAACTAGTCTTTTGGCTGCCCCTGTATTTAACCATACCATTAACCCCTTCATCTTTTATAACACTAGGAATGTGCACAATATTTTTATTTTCCATCTTCAAAACTATATTACAATGCATCCCTTAGTCCATAAACCACTATTATCATATATTTTTTAAATGTCCAAAATGTCTTTATGAATTTTACTTAAATGTCTTTTTAAAATCTCTTTTGCAACTTCATTTCTAAACTCAATATGTATATTTTTCTTTGTTTCTCTATAGAATGCTTTAAATACATAAAAGCTGCAAGGAGCACAGTTTTTCTTTTTTTCATACTCCCGCAAAAATTTTCCATCATGTGTCCAGTCTCAAAAATGTCACAAAAATCTCTGTTTATATGAATAAAATCTTTTACTCTGATGCTTTTGCTCTGATGCTTTTGTTCCCAGGGGTACTATTACTTTGCCCCATACTTTATATCTGTCCATTTCTCTTCCTTCTTTACTGGAGATTCAGACAGTGAAACTTTTCTTCTGTTATGCTGCTACTTCATTTTTTGCTTCTTTTCCTCTTTCTCTTCTTACCTTTATTGTCTCTGCATATGATTTCTGCTGTAATGATACACTTTCTTGTATATTTTCTGCTTCCTCCTTATATATTCTGTCCATAATATCTCCCTGTGTTATGTGCTTGCCACTTTCTGGATCGCTAGCATACATTAAATCAATAAGCAAGTCATCCAACAACTCTACCAACTGGAGGGTTGTGACAACACATTATTGTGTTATCTCTTCCTCTTCCCTGAATACATTTTGCTGAAAACCATCCCCCAAATCCATGGAATACTTCATTGGCTACCTCTCCATGAATTTGAGCTCATCCTGTGAAGGCGTGACGGCTGTTCCTTCCTTCATTTGCATCAATCTGCTCCCTCCTTCCTCCTGTAAAAGCTCAACTGCCTTTGCTCCCATTTTACATGCTAGTATCTCTGTAGAAGGCTCACCTGGCTTCCCTTCTCTTCTGATTTCCTTATCAAAAGTTTTGAAGACTCAGACATCTTCTCTATATTTAATTTTAAGGCTTTACAAATCAAAGGCACCTCCATCTTTTCTCTTCTTGCTTCCACCAGCCACCACTGCACCCAGAATAGAAGCAGGAAGTGGTTTCTACAAATAGGTTCCCACTTGCACACAAACAACAAGTAGGGGAAGCTCCCTTTTGCCCTGGCCAAACTACCTCTGGCCTAATCGGATTAACCTGGTGAAAATAGTGTAAACAAAATAAATACATCTTGGCAACCTTGAAGAAGACACCAGAATATCCTGAGTAGCATTTCCTGTTTTTTTCCTATGGTTAATGGTCTTCTTTGCATTGACTCAAGTAGGTGTCTTAATCTTGCTCATAATGTGAGGACTATTCAACTCAGTGTACTCATAAGAACCACATATTTTGGGACTTCTGTACTGTGTGGATAGTGAGGTTCTACTTTCTAGCCTTATCACCTGTGTTTTAGAAGTAGATCTGTCCATATCTTTTGAGCTAATGATCAATATTCCACCCCTTTCAGAGATGGATCCAGCATTAGGTGACCTAGGCAGCTGCCTACGGTCTGTATTGCATGGAAGGGGGGGGGCAAGCTTCGGTATATAAAAAAAAAAAAAAACAGTGTTAGAACCACATGGGGAAACTTCCAAAAAACACAGCAAGTGTTAGGACTTCTCACAAGAACTTACATAAACACAGCAAGCCCAGCAACATAAGCATTGCAACATCATCTTTAGAAACTGTAAGAAATGTCAGTAGGACATGGCAATTCCAGCAGTAATGTAATTGGGAGATATGCAGAGCAACTGCAAGCAACCTCCAGTTTAGAACACATGGAGCATAGGTCTGTTCTAGTGAATACACAGATGCAATCTTTCATTTATAGCAAATGGAGAGGTATTTGTGCACACGTGTTTGTGTGTGTGTGTGTGTGTGTGTGTGTGTGTGTGTGTATGTGTGTGTGTGCGCATGTGTGCATAATGCCCTAGTTAGGGGCAGTGTCTAGTTAAATGACCTTGCTCAGAGTAAAATCCTGAACCTTAATTATTGGCAAGCAAGTGGCTTAAACCTCCACATCAACTGCCAGATCTCCTTTAATTTTTTTTTTTTTAATCAATGAGTATTACAGTGTATCAGTGTCAGTCATAGAGCTTCATAGCTGCATTATTCAGTGTCAGTGGTGCAACAGGTAGCACACTTTCTTTTGGTCTAGAAGGCTGTGTGTTGACTTCCAACCCTGGGTATATCGATTGTTGACATCTTGCAGGATGGTGGAGGTGGTCAGCACTAATGAGTGTGCGTCTTCCTTTTGATGAGATGCCTGGTAACTATGAATCTATTGTCAGATTTATTTATTTATGTATGTATGTATTTTATTTGACATTTGTTAACCGAGATAGTCCATATGAGCAAAAGCCCTTTTTCAGTGGAGACTCGGGGAGAAAAGCTCCAAAGTACAAGTAAGCAAGAAAAAAAAATTACAAAAAATGAATACAATATACAATAAAACACTTAAGCAAATGTAGATAAAGCTCCACAGTACAATATAGTAAGAGACATAATAACAATGAAGAAAAACATAGCAAAGAAATATACAATAAAACATTTAATTGAATTTACATAACACATTGGGTTATCTTCAGAGGGTAACCGTACAATACAGAGCAGTTGTTAAGTGAGTTATGGTAGTAGGAAAGGGAGGAATAGAGAGGATAGTGGTAGAGAAAGGGGTGGATTCATGTGGGCTGATTACAGAGGCAAATCCATGTGCTGTTAAGGTACCTTTTGAGAGGTTTCTTGAATTCATGGATGTGAGAAATATTTCTAAGGGTCTTGCATAGCTTGTTCCATGCAAGAGCAGGGAAGTAGCTGTAGAGATTATGTCCAATAGATGTTTTAGGTTTGTGAATTTGTAGCAGATATTGGTCAGAGCTTCTGAGGGATCGAGGGGGCTTATAGTGGGAGACAAGTAAGGAAATGCTAGGGCAGAGGAGGGCTTATTCAAAATAGTACGGGTAATAAGAAGTTGGGTAAATAAGAGTTGGTTAGGAAACTCTAGCCAGCTGAGTGTCTGGAGAGCATGACAGTGGTGTGATCTTAAGGGCAGGTCAGCTGCAAATCTAGAAACTTTGTTGTAGGTGGTTCCAAGTTTGGAAAGTAGTGAGGAGTGGGACTGTAAGTTGGCTAAAATTTGTAAGCTGTAAAAGAGGTTGGGGAGAAGGTAAGTTTGGGCTAGTGAGATCCTGGAGTTGGGTGTGAGGAATCTTTTGTTTCTATAGAGAAAACCAAGCTTTTGGTGGGTTTTCTTGATGTAGTTAAGTACATGAAGGTCAAAGTTTAGTTGATAATCCATTATTACTCCAAGCAGTTTAGTATGGGAATCGGCTATGATCATAGTGTTGTTGAGGGAAGAGATGGTGAAAGAGGATTTAAGATGGTAAAGGGATTTTGGGAGGAAGAGAAGAAGTTTTGTCTTTTTAGGGTTTAGTATGAGTTGGTTATTAGTAAGCCATGTTTCAGTGAGGTTGAAAGATGTTTGTGTCACGGTTAGCAGTGGGGCTATCAGCGATAGAAATGATGGTGGAGTCATCTGTGTACTGTATGAGAGAAGACTGAGGATAGGATGTGTGAAGTTGGTTAGTAAAAATGTTAAAAAGGAGGGGGCCTAAAATAGAACCTTGAGGGACACCCATTTTAATGGGGAGAAAAGGAGAAAGAGCAGAGAGCCATTTTACAGATTGCAGCCTGTTTGTGAGGTAGCTATTGAACCAGGAGATAGTTGCTGAGGAGAGGTTGAGTTAAGAGAGTTTAGAGAAGAGGATGGGGTGAGAGACAGTGTCAAAGGCTTTGGAGAGATCTATAAAGATGCAGGACGCTAGTTTTTCATTGTCTCTAGCTAGGGAGATGGAGTTAGTAAAGGAAATAAGTGCAAGTAGTGGTGCTATGGTGAGGGCGGAAGCCATGTTGAGTAGGGGTAATTTGGTTTTCACGTAATTGGTTACCTGAGACAGTTTCTCATTTGTTACTTATTATTTATTTATTTAGTAAGTGAGGTGAATACCCCAAACCTTCCTTCTACCCTTAAAACCAGACAGGTGTACCTTCTACCCTTAAAACCAACAGGAGCAAGGGTTAAAGGATGCCACCCTCCTTAATGACAATACTCCATGGCAAGTAGTCTCATATTTTACAGTACTTTCCCTGTCTGATGATTGACTGTCCACTACCAGTGCATGCAGCCTTGCAGGGAAAAGACACTGTAAAATGATAACAGTGTGACTAAAATAAATAGAGCAGATCTTGAAAAGGAAAGAGAAAAAAGGAGATTGTATAAATGGCTGTAGAGAACATTTAGGACTCCAGGAACAGCGACATTAAACAATCTGTCTTTCAGCTGCAATGTAAGCAGCATTGATGTCACATGTGCTTGTCTGATACTGTCATAAAATACAGTAGTGAAGAACTGGAGAGCACTGAAATGGCGTAATTTGAAGGAGTGACCTGTAACTTAATGTTACACAATGTGTGCTCTATATGCATGGCACACAGTGGATGATAAGCTATATTGTGTTTTATATCCACCTAACCTGCCACCAGCTTAGGTTGATGAGACCTCACTTTAACATGTCATCTAAAGGATGGCACACTCAAGAGTACAGCATCCCCTTTAAGTTACACTGTAGTGTCAGTATTGGGAAAATGAATCCAACTAACTTGTGTGAGAACAGAACTCACAGCCTCTTCTAGCATCAAGGTGAGTGCGTGATCTGCTGAAGCACTGATAATGATATTTTCATGGTGTTATGGTGTAACTGACTTGCAGTGGGCAGATGTGATTCACCCCACTTTTTTCAAATGTAGCTTACAGATCTGTGTTATACCCACCCACAACAAGTTAGTTATACCTCCATGACTAACTCAAGCTACAGCAGTAGCTTGCCTGTTTCCTTCCTTATAATAGGAAAACTCCTATTACAAATAAAGCTGTGAGCACTTACCTGAAACAGCAAGCAAATTTTTCCATTCTACTGAATGATATGTCATATTTTATTCCATTATTCTGCAATTACAAGGGCTAACCCCCATTCACAAGACACCAAAACAAATGACTGCAAGCCTTGCTCTAATTTTACGGTTGCTGGCTATCCGTCCCCCCTCCTCATACTAAGCCATAATATAAGTGCTGCACAATATATGAGTTGGAGATAGATATTTGTTGATTAGTTGTTTTACCTTTACCTGCTATATAGTTCCATATTAGCAATGATGTTGTTATAAATCTTTAATATTGTTAGCTTTTGTATAAGCAGCAACTATCCACTCAAAAAAAATGTACTATACGTAGCTCTCTGCATTTAAGTAATATAAAATGTACTGGTGAAAAAACCACCCTTGCAGGTCCAGCACCAGCGCATTTGAGTGGAGTAGTGATGTATTTATAGTGAGACAAATCTGTGGTGCAGTTTGTTCTTCTGAGGTAGTCGGTGCAGAGCGCCGACGAAAAGCTTGTTTTTAAGCTTAATAAAATTTCAATTTGGTTTTTTCGTTTATTGACGTTCTTGTTTACAACATAACCTGTGGATTATAAAGAACTTTGCACACATCTATCTGAATCCAGGAGTTTAAAGGTGCTGGACCTGCAAGGGTGGTTTTTTCACCAGTTTGTTTTTAATATAAAATGTACCATACATAGCTCTCTACATTCACGCAATATTAAGCTGCTCAATTTTACCATATTCTGGTGAGATATCTTAATTTGGTAACATTTAATTTGATTAAATGTAATATTGGTACATACCTCATTATTAAATAATATGCTGTTTATTCAATGATGAAATAAAAAATAAATAAAAGTGCATAGTGCTACTCCACTATCAACTAGTGTGCATCATTTGCTTTTGTTTTCTGGCATAGTCAGACTGTGGATGAAATTCAGAAAGGATTAAAATGAGTGGCTTCCCCCTAGAAGAAGCCCTTTCCAGTTCAGAGAGCACCCTACTGTAGAGATTTCCACCTAGCAGGTGCATCAGCTCAGCCCAAAGGGTGATCCCACTGGTCATACTAGACGGTAATGAGGCAATTAGGGGAGTGGATAATGCTAATTTGCCATTTGCTGTCCCCCAGAAATCCCCACAACAACCTATTTATTCTAGCAAACAATTCAGAGAACCATTTGGCTATATAAATTACCACAGTCACCAGAAAAGTTAACATTACCAAAAGATGGTGATCAGATTGGTATAAAAATTTAATACCATCAACTGTTACACTTATTGACTTCCGTGGAAGAATTTGCAGTGCAGGAAAGTTGAGCCAAGTTCTGCACAGACATGGGGTTGAGGGATGTTAATGTGTGTATGTGTGTGGAAGAGTCTATTTGTGTTTGTAAGGACATGAGTGTTTAGTAAGGGTTCCATATTTTGCCCATTTGTGAGAGGTAGTGCTCCACATTTTGGAGATGGTGGGCTGAGAGCTATGGTGCTTTGGAGTTTGCAGATAGGATTTTTGTATTAAGGCAGCATTTCCTGTCATTCTGGAAGAATTCATAACTAATCACTATATGAGGAGAGATGACGATTCCCAAGAAGCTGCTCCTCATTCCTCTCTACCCACATATTAAACAAGTGACATAGCTACCTACAACTTTGGCTGGGCCAGTTATCATTTCATGTTTTACCTTCTGTTTGTTGTGCACGATTACACAAGAAACACACTATTTCCACAAATCACTCAGGCACTAATATGTTCATTCATTCATTCACTTATTCTGCTACATAATGTATGCTATTCTGAGGTGCACAGAAGCTGAGACTATACTAGAAAGCAGTAATTATAAGACAGAACTAATCATGACTGGGACACCAATGTGTTATAGAATGCGCATATGTACATTCACATGTACACATGCACTCAAACACATACCCTTACAAAGCCACATGTATGCACCTGCACATGCACACATATGCTTGTGCTCTTGCAAAAATACACAAACACACACACACACACACACACCACAAACCACAAACCCCCCCACACACACACACACACACACACACACAGACACACACACACCACAAACCCAAACCCCCACACACAGACACACACACACACACACACACAAACACACACACACACACACACACACACACACACACACACACACACACCACAACCCCCCCCCCACACACACACACACAGTGTTTGTAAGGACATGAATGGAGTAGGATGAATGTGTGTGGGTGTATCTGCCTGGGTGGTAACACTGGGGGGTTGATAAGGGATCAAAAGTGTGGATGTGTGTATATTAGAGTGTTGAATGAGTATGTCTATTTCAGTTGAGTTAGGGGCTATTTGATGTTAAGCAGATGTGTGTGTGTGTGTGTGTGTGTGTGTGTGTGTGTGTGTGTGTGTGTGTGTGTGTGTGTGTGTGTGTGTGTGTCTATTTATGGGCATGTGATTCACATGTACCACAACTTAGCAGAATGGGCAGAGGATTAATGCCCACAAATTAGTTTATCCGGGATTTTATCTCCAACCACTCATTAGATGCATAACTGCTAAGACATGAAACATTGCTAAATAGTTCTGTTTTCACTAATGGCTGCATTTCTAGTTAGAAATGACAACTACCTAGGATAAAGCTCACCCATTGTGAGAAAAATATACTGTTTTGTTCAATATGATGTATAATTCAAGTGTTCACCTGCTTATAGACAGTAATCATCATCTCATTGTACACAAGATGGAGTGTCATTCTGAAGTTTCCACAGGACACTTTTAGTGTTAGGTAATGTGGTAGGACCCTGTGGCCCATGAATAGTTAAACACTGCTTACTGAGATCTGATAATATTTTACTGTTAATCTTAATCCTGGTGTTTCAGGAATAACTATCAAGTTCATACCTAGACCTACTGGAAACTTTCACCATTAAACCAAATAGCCCGTTCATGGGAGACTTCAACTACCCACTATATTGTGAGAAACATACACCGCCTCCTACTCACAGGCACAATGATTCCTGGAGTTTATTAACATAAATACCCTTGACTAGATCATGCATACACCCACCAGAGGTTCAAACGTACTGGACCTGGTACTCACCAATATGGGAGAGCACTGCACCCCACCCTCCGATGTCACATCCTCACTGGAGAGGTGTCATCTTCAAAATAAACATCGACACGGTAACCCCAGCAAACCCTGCAACATGCACTATTCGAAAGCAAACTACATCTTATTAAGGAATCATTTGTCAAAGTTCAGTGCCGCTCCCAACCCCAAGTTCACTGCAATGTGTAAATGGCTGTATAGAGGCTGCTATACCTACACGACGCAAGCCCAAAACAAACTCCTAAAACAAACTGTACTGGTGGAAGACTAACCTTAATAAGGTATATAACAAAAGGAAAAAAGTCATGGCTAAAATTAGGAACTATACTGCTAGGAGCTCTCTAAATAAACTAAACAGGAAAGTAAGAGAAATAAGTAAGTTTTACAAGGTCAATTACAAGGTCAAGATAGCATCACAGTCTAATGACAACCACAGAGCCTTCTACAGCTCTGTCCAAAACCTCAAAGGCATCACACATCAGTGTGCTGAACTGATGGTTAGTGCTGCCACCTTCACTGAGCAGTGCGACATACTGAATATGCTGGCTGACAAATTCAGCACAAACTTCACCCCACAGTCCCCCCCACATCTCCCCACAAAATACTTTTCAGAACAACCCCCCCCCCAACTATTAACAGGGAGCAGGTCCTGGCCAAAAATACAACCTCAATAGGCACTGACAACATTCCATTCTTTGACATACAATCATACAAAATTAAGCATATAGAAAACAATCATGCTCAGGTTACTCTGTATTTTACACTAGTTCTAGAAATATGACCTGATCATGTAACATAAAAATCAGAACTGGTCTAGCAACAGGGACTGTCTCCAAGGAATGTTCAACTTTGGCGACATCTGAGACATCATCAGGAACAGGAATAGATACTGAAACATCTTTTTCAGTATGAACATTGTCAGGGCTGCTCTGAGATCTAAAGTCTATATCACAGGTACGATGCTGCAATATCGATTCAGACACCAGAAGAAGATGCCTGCGGTTTCTCCTGTATTCTATACCCTCATACTCCACTACATAGGATCTCGGCTCGGCACATATACCTCTCATTTGACCAATTCGATTAAAGCCTTTTGCCCCCATCCTCACTGTCTCTCCTTCTTCCAATGGACGAAGAAATCTGCTTGTTTTATCATAGCTGAACTTCTGAAAGGAACACTTCTTAAAGAGTTGTGCTTTGATTGTTATAGTATTTTTAGCATTAGGCACCAACAAACTAGAACTGATAGGCAAGGTTGTTCTGGTTTGCCTAGATAGAAGTCTCTGAGCAGGCGAGCCAAGTAGGTTGACACGGGGTATATTTCTGAGATTAAGCAAATTGAAGAAGATATCGGTATTGTCACACTTTAACCTCTTGAGTAATTGCTTTGCATGCTGAACTGCATGTTCAGCAAGGCCATTTGACTGTGGGTATTCTGGACTACTAGTAACATAGATAAAGCCCCAGTCTTTTGCAAATTTCTGAAACAATTGACTGGTAAACTGGGTATCATTGTCAGAAATAGCTTTGTGTGGACTACCATGGACTAAGAATTGATGTTTCAACTTAGTTATAACAGCACTGGACATTAGGTAAGGTAGAAAATTGATCTCAAACCAGTTTGAAAAAGAGTCGACCGACACTAAGTAATGCTGATTGTTCCACTCAAATATGTCAGTGGCTACTATTGACCAAGGTAGTTCAGAAATCTAGCTTAGCTGAAGTGGTTGTTTTTGCAAATGCAGTTTAGTACTATTGCATACTGAACAAGATGAAAGCACTTTATCAATGTCTTTTGACAGAGAAGGCCAAAACAATAGTCCTCTTGCCTTTTGGTAGCTTCGTAACCTGGGTGGCCACGATGCAAATCTAAATGTATTTATGTTGTAAGGAAGTAGGAAAAATAACTTTGGGACCTTTGAAAATAATACCATCTTCCATCAGCATCTCATCTCTGTATGGAAAAAGAGTTTGCACTTCTGGCGGTACACAAGATTGCTTTAATGGCCATCCAACATTAATGAAGTGGTTGAACTTCTGCAAAACTGGATCAGTCTTTGTATGATCTCTCAGTTCATCAAGTTTCATGGTAGAAAAAGTATGCACTTCCATGAAATTAATGTAAAAATTATCTGCATCAAGCAGGTCTGTGGTATTTCTGGGTGATCTGGATAAGGTATCAGCCAGATAAAGAAGTTTGCCTTTAGTATAGACCATTTTGAAGTTGCATTTTTGTAATCTGAGCATCATTCTTTGTAGTCTTGTTGGAGCTGTATGCATAGGCTTCTTTAGAATACAGACTAGAGGTCGATGATCAGTTTCAACTTGGATAGCTCAGCAATAAATATAATCATGGAACTTCGAACATGAGTACACAGTTGCCAAACGTTCCTTCTCATTTTGAGCATATTACATTTCAGTTTGGGTAAGAGTTTTAGATGCATAGGCAACTGGTCTGTCCTCTTGAAGAATAACTGCACTAACACCAAACTTTGAAGCATTACAGGAAGCACATACATCATAGTATTTGACTGTAGGTGGATTGGCAATTTGCTGTTTGAGGTTATCAAATGCAATTCGGTGCTGTTCCAAACATGACCAGGCAACATTTTTGCATGTCAGCTCTTTTAAAGGTGATGATAACTCACTAAAGTCTGGGATACATTTGCCCAAATAGTTAACCATACCAAGGAAACCCTGTAAGGCTTGGACATTGTCCAGAGCTGGCATCTCAAGAATGGCTGCTTGTTTGGAAGTGTCTGGTCATATGCCTGTACTGGTAAATAAATGACCTACATAAGTAATGTCTGGTAGCCTGAATTTACATTTCAGAGGACTGAGCTTCAAGTTCACTTCATGTGTTCTGTCCAGAACTTTACTGAGGTTTCTGTCATGTCCTGCTTCTCCATTACCTCCAACCAGTAACTCATCCACTATTATAGCACACAGATAGTCTGAAAAAAGTACTCCATGGCACACTGAAAGACTTCACTGGCAGAATTTATTCCAAAAGGCATTCTGAGGAATCAGTATCTACCAAATGGTGTGCTGAATGTAGTTAGCAGTGAAGATTTTCAATCAAGAATTACTTGCCAAAATGAACTCTTTGCATCCAAGACAGAAAAAAAGCAGTGGTACTTGGCATGAGAGTGGCAACCTCCTCGACTATATGCACATGATGGTGAGGTCTCTTTAATGCCTTGTTCAAGTCTCTTGGGTCAATGTATATTCTGATTTTATCTGAGCTCTTCTAATGAGCAACTACCATGGAGACACCCACTCTGTTGGTTCTGTGACTGGACAAATCACGCCTTGTTCCACCATCTTATCTAACTGGACCTTGACTTTGTTCTGCATAGCTATTGGAACTCTTCTCACTGGTCTGACCACTGGACTGACCTCTGGGTCTACTTTCATGGGGTACACAACTGGAAGTTTGCCTAGCTTGTTGTTGAAAACATCAGCATACTCTGAGAAAATAGTATCACTGAAACTGGAACTAGGACATGTATTTACATGATGGACTTCTTTGGTAAAAGAAAGCAGTTTCATTCTCAAACTGTCTCTGAGACCTAATAATGACTGTAATGTCTTATGACTACATAAAATTGCAAGCTGTAACTGATCCCAGTCAAATATCATGAAAGCACTACTGAGCCTTCGGTTTGAATCTCTTCACCTCCATAAGCAACAAGCTTCGCACAATTAGCCAAATTAAGTTGTTCACCAGCTCTCACTCTAGCAAATGCTTCTGTTGACATTACATTACACTTTGAGCCAGTGTCTACTTTGAGCTCCATGGTTTATCATTGATCAGGACAGTGAAAAACACTTTGTTCTTTGCCAGTAAATCTACTGCATTAACCTTTTCACCGACCACTGATACACCATCTACATAGAAATTAGGGTTCCAGCTTTCTACATGATAAACTTGCTTTTTTGAGTGACCTTTGTTAATAATTGAATGAGGCTTGCTTGGTTTACAAAACTTTTGAAAGTGGTTCCATTTTTTTATACTTGTGGCATTGCTGACCAAATGCTAAGCACTTCTCTCTTTTAAACTCATGAGTGCCACCACAATTACAACAGTTAACAATAAGACGTGACTTGGGTTTTGCTGACTCACCTTTATACTGCACTGTGCTTGTCCATTTTGCTGGGCTAGTCTTAGAACTTGCTAGAAAGTTACAGGTCCTCCCTGAAAAACCTGCAGAGGATGCAGCTGACACATGCTTAGGCCTGCTTCTGCTTGTCACATGCTGCATGCTGTCTACGCTTGCTCTAGAGGCTATTGAAACCATGTTCTTCACTTGCAAGCATTTTTGTGTGGCTTTCTGTGAGCTCATGGATTTGACAAATCTCTATAGCTTTGCTCAACATTAAATCAGTCACAAAGCAAAATATTTTTCACTGCAGTATTATTAACACCATACATAAGCCCATACTTTATTAACTCATCTTTCAAATCACCAGATCTACACGTTTTAGCTTTATTTTTCAAGTCAGTGATATAAGTTGCAAAAGTTTCACCTGGCTTTTGGTCTCTTGTATAAAATAGGTGCCTCTCTAATGTAACATTTGTATGGGGGTTGCACATTTCTCTGAATTTACATTTCAAACACTCAGGGTCCTCTCTTGATTCAGCTGGTACAATAATATGGCAGTTTCCCCTTCTCCTGCAAATACTGCTGTTGCATACACAAATGAACACTCACTTTCAATGGCTTCTGACCCTGCTATGTTAAGCAAAATAAATCCCCTTGTATGTGCATCTTTATCACAAAAAGTTGTTTGTATGAAAATTTCACATTCCTGCTCAAATAGTTTTCAATTCTCTCCCATATTATAATCAAACACAAGTAGACTGGGTCTGCAAAATGCCTCTGCCATATCAACACACAGTAGTGAAAGTGCTTGGAATTATGTACAAACATACACCCATATAAATATGCCAATAGCACAACATACTCTTTGAAATAACTCCACTTTGCAAAATAATCTCCATAGCACAAGAACACTAAAATCACTGTACTTTGTGAAACCACCACTTATCTGTGTAAGAAATACTTTAAAATGACTGTACTTTGAAATGAACTGTACACAGCACAAGAAGTTCAAAGTAAGAAACACTTCAAAATGAATGCACTTTGCAAATGAACTGTATACAGAACAAGAACCTTCGAAAATGGCTGTACTTTGCGAAATAACTCTGTACAGTGTAAGAAACATGAAATGGTGGCACTCTGCAAATACATGTACACAGCACAAGAAACTTTTTTGAAATGACTGTACTTTAACTGCACTTTGCAAAATAACCATACTTTGTACACAGCAAACTCTTTGAAATAATTGCACCGTAATAAAGCACACACACTGCAAACACTTTACACATTCTGAGATGCTTTGAACAACTTTAGTTCTGCTTTGAATGGCTTCAGTCAATGCAAAATAGTAGTTTATGCCAAAACATGGTCGTTTACTAAAAAAATCCAGTTGCCTTGCTTTTCTAAGCTTATTTTATCCTTTTATTGTACCCATTATGTCCTTTTAAAATCTTATCATGCTCATTATACTTTTCTTGTGCTCATTTTACTTTAAACATGCTTGTCATGCAAACTGGAGGTAGTTCTGAACCCCATATAAGTATTTCTCATAGTTTTATCAAATATCATAGTTTCAACCATTGCATTTGATTAATAATGCTTTTTGTGTCTTTCATTTGATTAATAATGCGTTTTGTGCTACTCGTTTGATTAATAATGCTTTTTGTGTCTTACGAATGCTCCGTTTTGTTTTTCTTTGCAAGATAAATCATTGATGCAAGTTTTGGTTACCTGAAGTTCGTTTCTGGCTCTTTTTAATCATTCAAGCACTGCATCACTCAAACTGCTCAATGTACCTTCACTGTCAACTCTGCAACTCATGGCTTGAAGAAGTTGCACTCTAAATCCCAGTTCTGACACCGTGTCACTCATCCAGTCAGGATAAAACAGATGAACAGTTGTGGGTTCAGTTGAAAGCAGTTTTATTACACAAAAATGATCAGGGCTAAGGTTAGTAACTTAAACTTAAATAAACTTATAAACAGACTGACTACCACACTCATGCATGTTAACACTCTGGCTGTTCTCTCAAAATGGCACTGCTGCCTGCACATGCTCATTATTTATATGCACATGCCACATCTGGAAATGCTTCTTAAAGGTACATACACAAGCTCTGTTCTACATCAGGGATCAAGGAACATATGCAGACAGATGTAGATAGTAATCTGGCCCTTGACCAACATGTGGCCAAGATAGTAAGAAAATCATTCTATGTAGCTCAATTTATAAGTAATGGCAAGGCATTCAGGTCCAAGTAAGTCATAGTGCCATCTTAATTGGCCCTTATCAGAGCCATCATTGAGTATTATGTCCCCTTCATAATGTACCTGAGTAGACATATGCAACAGATGGAACAGACACAAAGGTTCCTTACCAGGAGAATCCATGGTATAAATACATTGTCCTATACATATCACCTTAAAGCCCTGTCTCTATACTCTTGTCTCCTATAAGTTACTCAGATGCAATCTATGCCTGGCATACAAGGCATCCTTGGTTCCAGCTCCAATGCACCTTTTGCACATCCACAAAATGAACAACATCAGAACTACTAGATCCAAAGATTTAAATTTTGTTTGAGATATAAATAACACATGTTGGTGAGAATGACATGCATCTCAGAGTATCCCATTCCAGTGAAACAGGCTTCCAGTCCATGTGAAGCAGAGTCCATCCTTAACCCTATTTAAGTATAACCTTGACCAATGGATGGGAATTTGGAAATTCACCCTGGGTTGGCTCCCATGCCTCTGATAGACAGAAGCAGACAGTAGTACCCAAACTACCATACCCTCCTGTCCCACATAAGCTTTGGAAACTGCCTAAGATACCCCTACTAATAAACACCATGATACATGGGGGCACAATTGGGTTGGAGTGCACAGAAAGGTTTATAATGGGCCTAGTGGTCATTAGCCTAGTATATAACTATGACTCTATACATATATATGTATATTATGTATACACACACACACACACAGACACACACACACACACAGACACACACAC